>NC_054080.1:13125225-13217725 GCF_017639655.2 Falco naumanni | reverse complement strand
TGCATATCTCAGCCAATTCAACACAAAATCTGGTGTCTTATTTTAAAAAGCTCATAGAAATGGATTTCCACTACTTTGATAATTTTTTTTTCTAAAGAGGGTCAGGGTGTGACTTGAATTTCCTTCTGCTAACATGGTGGGGTGGCGAAGGAGGCGAGAGGACTGTGAGCTGTACTGAAGAGGCAAGGGACATTGACTGAAGCAGTCACCTCTTAAAAACTCAAGCATGGTTTGCCATGGTGTGCCAGGGTTTGTCTCAAGCCATGTTGTGAAATTTTCAGCAGTCTTTTGCTAAAGGTGCAGGGTTTCAGCACTTTTCTTTTCTTTTCTTTTCTTTTCTTTTCTTTTCTTTTCTTTTCTTTTCTTTTCTTTTCTTTTCTTTTCTTTTCTTTTCTTTTCTTTTCTTTTCTTTTCTTTTCTTTTCTTTTCTTTTCTTTTCTTTTCTTTTCTTTTCTTTTCTTTTCTTTTCTTTTCTTTTCTTTTCTTTTTCTGTCTGGCAGGATTCATTAATCTTGTTGTAGGATTTGAGCCATCAGTTGGACAAGTACCTTCCCAGAACTGTACCCTGGTTGCTGAATTTAAAAAAGATCAGCAATGGTGCAGCTCCAGGAAGATCAGTGTTAGGGTTCATGGAGATGCATACAAAAGCACTTGCGAACATGGCACTGTCTTCTGGCAATGAACGTATATCAGCGGAAGTGTAGAAGGGTCACTGTTACGAAAACTGAATCTCCAGGCCTCCTTGTCGCTCAATAATGTTTCATCCACCTTGGAGTCAAGGAAGCTGGGAAGGCCTAAAGGCCATTCATTACAACCCTCCAGACAGCTTCCACATCGTGCTGTGCATGTCCAGGGAGGGAATTTCCACTATCATTTGCTAACAGGAAGTGAAAAAGGTCTCTTCCCATACCAAAAAACTCCTTTTGATCTTTAAAAGGAAACACATCTGCTGTAAGCACAAAGGACTTCTCAGATGGCGTAGGTCAGCATCTCACAGGCTGCAGCCAGTCATCCCCGTTTCTCTTGGGCAGGCATTTCAGCCAGCGGCTGGGATTATGAGCACATGGGGTGGCAGGGCTCACTCTCTCTTGACGGTATTGCTTTCCTTCTTTCACACAGGATGGTGCCTGGGGGTGCTCTGGATCCTGCATCTCTTGATGCCTGCACTGTTCATGTCTAGAACAGCAGTAATCACCTTGCACAGCTGCAGGTAATGTTGAGTTTTTGGCCAGTCACCAGGTTCTACTGGTCTTTTTCAACCACCACTGTGCTATGCAGGTCTGTGAAGGCTTATAACAGCATTGAAGAAGAAGATGATTAATAACAGACATCAACAATCCCTTATAAAGAAGAGAATGAGCTATAAAAAGAAGAGAACCAGCTATAACCTTTGCCCCAAAATCAAGGGGAAACTTCTAACCTTCTTCTAAGTTGGAATCTAGTCAATAAAATAAATCTTTAAGAATTTTACTCCTTCCCTTCTTAATTCCCCTGTCTAGATTTGCTGAACGATAGCTTAATAATTTACTGCCTACCCACTCATTACTCTTTTTCTTTTTCCTTACACTCAGTAGTGAAGTATTTATGATCTCCAGACTCTCCTTCCCCCAACATCCTTATTAATTTTTACATAAGTTAAAGTTACTAAATCTTTCTCATCACGTCTTCCATTTGGAAAGAACAGCCAAGCCTGTAGGGCTGGTCTCTTTGCAAAACTACCTCCCCTTGAAATAGTTATTCCCTTGCATGATCTGCAAGGTTCAGTTTTGTGGAAACAAAGTCAATTTACACAGGTCATCTTTGTCAGTCATAGCCTTATGTTTGGGGTGTCACAGCAGTGTGGAGATACAGACTACGATTCACTAGGGGAAAGATGAATTCATGATGCATCAGTCCTCTCGTCATGAATGCTTTAGAGCATTTAGGCTGTCTTCTGAACAAGGAGACACTGACTGTGAACCCTGAAGAGATGGCAGAAGTTCATTTCAGCTGAATTGAGCCCCAAATATTTTTGTTTCACTAAAGTATTTTGTTTCAGGAAAATGTATTTTGCCAGTGCTCCTACAGAAACTATGAAAAGGAAAATGGTATCAAAATTGTGGTAAAGCCAAATTTTCTTGTGTGTTGTGCAGCTGACATTTAATAATTGCTGAGCAGACTCATCACCCTTTGTTTACCAAAAATATACAGGAAACCTACTATTTTAAATCCATTCATTATCAAGAATTGTCCATCACATGACTTCACTGAATGTCACATTTTGCAAATCATATCAGACATGGTATGAACTACTGCAAAGCATCTTTATGTGCACTATTGCCTACCGAAATGAGGGGGAGCTGAGTCCATTTCCTGACTGATGGTCAAACTTCATATATATGGGAATGAGAAATAGCCAACAATGGTAACTTGTTTGCTCACTGGTGTCAGTCCTGGACACTCCAATAAGCAGAAATCACAATATTTCTGTATATGTAAAGAAAAATGAAAAATGGCTGCATGGTATCATAAGATGGATTTTGCAAATGTATTTTTGAATACAATTGTAAAGACGAAAAGGTATTCAGTGATTAAGGCAACAGCTTTGCTTTGTGAGCAAAGCTATTGTAGTCACTTGTTCCCCCCTAGCTTCCTGTGTTGCTTCAAGGAACTTGTTAACTTCTCCTTGGGTGAAAAATGTATTTCAATTTCAGTGGATCCAGGATTCTTCTGTGTCTTTTACATCAGTGTCATCCTTGATGAATAAAATAGTGATAATCCCAGTTGTCAAGCTCACAGGAAGTTTGGGAGGAAAAATACTTTAAACAATTTATATGTGCTTCTATATGCCATGTAAGTATCTATCTTAGATGATTGAACAAACTCTACGCAGTACCACAAAATAAGGAATCTTCCTGGAGCATTTGATTACCTCCAAGCAAGTTTGAACAAAAAACCCTCAAACTATGTTGAATAGATGTATTAGCCATAGTTGTCATTGAGCAAGTGCTCTTATTCTGCAGTTTATGTAAGCTTAGACTTTCTTCAGTCAAAAGTAGGATACTTTCCTTCTCATGCTTATTTGAAGGGTTACAGCATCCTCACAGATGGCTAACATGAAGCTACAGACACAGTGTAAGTTTGTACACTGTCTTACCTTGCAACAGTCACCTGTAAATCCGAGTCCAATGCTCCACTTTTAGGTGAGCAAGGCTCCAAGATCTGGTTTTGAAAGTCCATGGTCTTCAAAACTCACATAGCTCAGTCAGCCTTTCATGTGTCCTCCTCCACTGTGCATTTCTGTTGCTGGACTTCCGCAGACCTGGACTGAGATGAATGCCACTGATAAACAGTTACTTGCTAGCCTCTGTGTGACACATGCCTGCATGACTGAAAAAAACCCAGCTCTCAGGACTGCGTGACTGGGATGGAATCATGCATGTGGAAGTTTACACAGCATAGCTCACATTACTCCTGAGCTCTGTGAATGTTACCTGTATTTGGGGATGCTATGGTTCAGTTCTTTGAATGACAAAAATAAACACTGTTCAAGCCAACAGCTGTAATTTTGCATTTGTTGACTGCACACCCATAGCAGTCCGCTTTGTCTGCGGGACATTTCATTGTCACTGCACTTTCTTTTTCCCCATCTCTTTCACTTGCCCGCCCTGCCTCCTGTGCTCCCTCAGCCTGGTTTATTTAATTTATTGCAAAGTCACTGGGGAAGCTCAAATTACAGCTTTGAAGTAAGCAGTGACTTCAGGGTCCTTGGCATGCACACACTTCCCCTGTCTAAGCCACATCAGGCGTTGCCCACTCTCAGAGAGGCCCTTCTGCTCAATAAGGGAACAAACTTTTGTAGCTCTTGATCTTTACAAATTAACTGTGGACCATACATCAGGCTAGGGGTTTCCATCTGTTTGGGTTTTTTTTGTATTTTCTGGTGCAAGGCATGCATAGCTATGTAGTTTACTTTAAAGTTTGCAAATTATCGGTGAGAAAAGCAAAAAAAAACAACAAAGCTACCAATAGCTGAATTTTATACATCTACTCAAAGTTATCTAACTAACATCCTAAGCAATGATAAGAATTATACTATACAAAACAGTGAATAAGATCCTGCTTTGGAAATTTTTCTTCTGTATTGACAGGCATATTTCTTTTCAAATTTGCAAGTATGACTTTCCAAAAACATCGTTTTCTTATTCATCTTCCATGTGAGTGTTTTATTGGACTCTGCTGTCAGAAAAACAAATCAAAGAAGTGTGACCCTTGCAAGGTATTTAGATACACACATCGTCAGTAACATTACAAGAGATCTGCACAACACAGGACAGCAATTACGATCTTAACACATTTTTGCTGTGGCAAAGTGGTAGGTTTTTTCTCTTTTGTTTTGTTTTTTTGATATTTGCATGCATAAGCAAACCTTTCATCAATGGTGGTCAAGTCTTGATAAATTTACAATAAGCCATATATACATGTATTTGTCACTTCAGGTCTTATATGTGGATACTTTTTTCAGCCATAGAAACATCTACAGGCTATATTTACACAAATGTGAATTCTCTGAAAAAAGGTGTTGTAGGTTGGTTTGTTTGTTTCTAGGAGTCTGAGATAGATATATTTCCTTCACAACCTTTCTAACTCATTGAACTGAGCCTGACATTATTCTCTTGAAACCTGCTCTTGAACGCTCAAACCCCAAATCCAGATTTTTCAACTCTTTGTTATAGAAACCAAGATGTTTTAGATGACAAAATTATCTCTGTTGATGCTCTTCACAAAAGCAGAAACATGATTAGTACCACTTTGTTCCAGTTAGTGCAGGCATCCTGTGCAGCAGCTGCAGGTTTGATTTATAACCAACTTCCACGCTCAGTCAGTCTGTGCTGAGAACAAATGGAAAGAGTGGATGTACATCAAGTTGCAAGAAACCTGCTCTGCTTTCCAAGTATAAATCTCTAACTTAGTGCAGTTTTATTTAATAGCTTTTCTTCATTAAGTTGGTAGCGTTATACTACTGAATTGCCTACCTCTATATAGGTTTGGATATACAAATTTTACACTTTTCTCTGTTGAAAAATACGAAAAATTTGGAAAATACTTACAAATGTGTGGGCTAAGCTTTGCCACTTCTAGCCAAATCACTGATGCTTCCTTGAGTGTTTATTTCTTGTGGGGTACAAACTGCATAAGCAATGTCAGAAATAGGAACATCTGACAAGAACACTTGAGAGTGCAAATTCTGAAGGATGCTTTCCTGCTCTTCAGAGTGCTTGAACTTGATGTAAGGCCTTAGAAAACTCTGCTGAATTCAACAAACACGTCTGGCAGGAACTAGACCATTGTCCAGTTTGTATGTTGTAAATGTACTCTGACTATGGGATGCCTTACCTAAATTGTGCTTTACAAATGCCCACCTTTCTGGTTATTTGACTCTGCCAGGAAATACTTGCCAGTCAGGGAGATTGTTGCTCAAAACCTGACATAATGTTGGAGCAAGCATTTTGTTGTGCAGTATATGATGCTCCCTTTAAGTAAATTAGTCAAATAGCAATAAGCCAGCATGGAAAACTCCAGATAGCTTAGGTTTAGAAAAAAAGGTTGGTTGTTGTGCCCCGGATCTTCTTTTTGTTTTAAAATTGATGTGACAATGCAGGGACAAATGTAGCATTGACTTCAGGAGAACTTTTCTAACAGAAACCTGCTGAGCATCTGGCCTCCAGGACAAAAAACAAGTCGACACAAACATACCCTCATGCTCATGGTGCTCTGGTGTGCAAAGCTATTGCTTTCAGAGACAAGCAACTGATGCCTCTGGGAATCAGTTTCTGAGCCAGTAAAGGTTAATCATGCCCCGCTCCTTTAATTATTGAAATACAGCCCAGCTGTGTGCCTGCAGGACCCATTCCAAACTAGTGCAGGAAGTTATGAAATGGGCCGTGTGTCTCCTCTGTGCAGCAGTTTGAATGGCCCTGCTAATTTCAGTGCCTATGGAACCTATTGCATTTCCTCTGCTGTTTTCAGAGTCTGCATAGGCACTGGTGAATGATAGATGGGGACTAGCTAGTATGGCAAGCTACAATGTAATAAAACTAGAAATAAAGCACTTGGTTGTCAGGGTGTAATGAAGGCAAGAATAATGAAGACTGGTGCGATACCCTTAGTATGTCATCAAGATGGGTTTAATCCTGGAAAATATGATGTTACCAAAACCCAAGTCATTAATCTACTGTTAGTGTTCATCAAGCTCTCTGGCTGATGCTATGTTGAAAGGCAATAAAGACGATCATTTAATTCTGTTCAGCCTTCAAAATCTATGGATTTCTGAACTGCCTCTTGTAGCAAGTGGTTCTACTATTAAATCAATTCTAATTATTTGCAATTATCTTCTCAGATGAACAATATCTGGTTATGTGTGAACCCACGACATAAAAGTATCTCCTGATGTGTCCAACCTGATACTGCAATATCCCTCTCTCAGTGCTCTCAGGGTTGCTATTGAGGCAGACAGAAGGAAACCGTGGGCTGCTTTTCCTACAGCCGCCCAGCTTGGATCCCTGTGCCAAAAGGTTTGTAGGACAGAAGCTCTTTTTACTGAGGGAAAGCACGTGGTATTAATGAGATGTGCAGTACTGCATTTTCAATTCCAAAGCTGTCCCAGAGGGAGGTGCTTCAAGGATTAATGGAAAGCAAAACACTGGTTATCTTGTTAAAATTTCATTTACAGTACTTACCAGGGCCTACAAATATGAAAGTTATTTGTGTTTCTAGGATGTGTGATATTTCATTCTGTGGAGTGATTTTACTTGTAACATTTACCTGCTAAGGCAAAAAAAAAGAAGACTAACCAAGAGAATAAAAACTCTTGACTGAATGATCAGGACTTCATTCTGAAGGATTGGGTAGGGTTGAGAAGAAGCAAGAAGCATTGTTCTTTTAGTTGAGCAGAAAACACTAGTTCATTTGGTTTTTAACTCTGCATTTCTTGAGTATACCAGAAGGGTTTCCCAGTTTAAATGGGTCAGCCAGAATAATAAAAGAAGCATACAACTGAGCTGCCTCTGATTTTCCCTGCTGTTTTCACGGGCAATCTCATATCCCCTGTAATACCAGCAAAGAGAACATCTCAAAGCAAGCCTTAACAAATCAGCAGAGGACTATTTTCCATTGAACTTTGCTGTCGGCTTCAGGGTTCAGTTTAGCAGAGGAAACTATACAAGATGCTTTTTTTTTTTTTTTTTTGTAGTTAAAGATTTTTACCAAAAACTCTTCAGCTTGAATCTTTTGGAAGTGTACTACTGCTAGATGAGGAATGTAGGATGCTCTAAATATTCACCAGTCTTCTTTAAACAATGTCCATAGGAGAAATCTGTCAAAAATCAACATTTTCATGCAGATGGAAACAGTTTTATTCTATGAGAGATGCAGAGGCCCAAGGGCATTCTCAGTAACAGGAAAATTATTTGCAGTCGGTTAGACAAGCTGTCTGACTCAGGTAATCTACAGTTCATCGGGTCATTTGGTTGAAACTGAAGTCCAAGATGAGACACTCTGTTCAGATGAAATAAATTGTAATGATATTGTGTGCGTGTGCATGGGCCTGCGTGTGTGTTTATGTGTGTGAGAATCTGGGATTATTTGCTGTATGTGTGCTAAGGTGTCTGCAAAGCTTTTGGACAGCAGCAAAGCAAACTCAAGAACAAAGCAGACATTTCATTAATCAATTTAAGGGAAAAAAAAGACAAACTATTTCAGGAAAGAAGACACAGATGTTCTACATTAAAAACCAAGTGAACTGGGAGAAATATTGCTGCTAAGATGGTCCAGTATCAAAATATCTAGCAGACTGGTGTCCAAATACCTACTTGTGAACAAAGTCACCAAACACCTTTCCTGAACGAGGACGAGAGATGTATTTAGTGTTCCCATTGGCAGTCACCAGTGGCTGTTCGAGTGTTTTCTCATTAGCAGGGCTGGGATAGAAAAGAGTTGCCTTGCCTTTGTTTGTCTCTGGAAGTAAAAAGAGAAATTTTCAATGATTGTTTGTATGGTAGGTGTAAACTGGCATTTCCCAGGTGGAAACCCAAGCCATGCTGTGTTATGCTCTGTGCCAGCACAAGGCGGTAAACAATCCCTGTCCAGAGATTTAACTTCTAAATCAAAATTAAAAGGGAAGGGAAGGAAAGATCTTTTTCCCAGTTGCTGTTCTCTGATTAACTCTCTCACAGATTAACCAGTGCCCTTGTCTACTTTGTGCAGGTGGTGACACAAGTGTAAAATCCAGTCTAAATATTATATTAGGCTGGGTAGGAAACTGCTTTGCAAGACTGTTGTGAAGCAATCGGTAGAGCCGGCTTCTTCACCAAAAGTGAATGACACGGCATTCTTCCAGCAGTGTACCATGCCAAGCCACAGACCAGGGCTGGTGCTGTTTTTTGATGCTGCCCTGGTAGAAAATTGCACTACACTGCTGTCTGTGTGGGAAGAGGACAAGTCCTTAAGCTTCAGCAATGCTGTGCTATTTTTCTCATCTCCCTCCTCTAGCCAAGCTGTCTCCCCAAACAGCTGCCTACAAAAAGGTTCAGCAAATCTGTAGTGAATGCCTACATGTGCTTCTGATTATCTCCTCCTCCTCCTGCCCCCTCCACTGTAAACCATGGCTTGTGCATAGCTCAAAGAGAGCAGTCAGAGGAAGGAAAGGGATGTTTTAGGGAGCTGCTGATTTTCTCCAGTTGGCCCTGACTGCAACCAATAAAAAATTCTTCTAAGTATATAAATTGTATGTAACTTTACTGGGCATTCCTTCCTGGACAGGAGACCAGCAGCATCAGGAGCAAAAAACGTGGTCATAGCAACAGTGGCATCTCTTCAATCATCTCCTCCCATCCCTTAGTCCAAGAGCCATGAGAGTTCAAGCCCCTGCCTGCAGAACACTGGCATGGGCATCATTTGGGAGCTCAGCCCTGAGCCCAATCACGTGTCATCTTCTTACTTAAAGAAAAGAGGTTTTGCTTTACCACAGCATCAGAACTCACTGTGATCAAAACTATTTTACTGTCTGCAGTTTTGCTTTATTTTCTCATGTGTGCCTGTGAAGTCTCCACTTGGCAGTTTGCCAGAGACAGCCTACTCTCCACTGCATGTCTGCAGAAGTCACTGCTACCCAATAAGACCCATAAGATACCTAAGGCCCAACTAACAAAAAGCTACATTTAAAGATAGAAGCGACATGCTATTCATGCATATGTTTTATGCTAGCTCTTTAGGAAGGAAGAAATAATCTTTGAGAATTGAGGCAAGATTTGCTGAGGAAGCAAGTTTAATGGGGAATTATATTCTGTGCTTAAAACAAGCATTTTGAGAGTTGGAACAGTCCGAAGATTGGTGGTGGTGTGTTTGTATGCCCTGCATAATAAATTGCAAATCTGATAAAAAGCAGGTTAAAGATCAGAAAAGCCAAAATACCATTTCCAGGCCTCCTTTTGTGCTACATTTGGACCGTAAGCTTGTGTTCAGGGAAGTGAGTAGCTGGTCATAATGTTGCAAGACCAGGGTCAAGGAAATATCCCTCACAGTCCCACCTCATCAGATGGGATTGCTTGGAGATAGCCTCCGACTGGAGCAGCCCATCTCCTTCCAGCTGGATGGAAGCTTTCCCTGTGTTGAAAAGCACTTATTTCTACTGTAACAGCATTTTATAATATATTATAGAAATCCTTGGAGTCTCAGCCAAAGTAAGATCCTCACTGTATTGTTTGCATGGGTGGGAAGAGACTACCCTGTGGTGTTTAAACCCTGCATACAAATAAGACAAAACGCATTGGTCAGAGATCAGCAAACTCTTCTCATAATAGGCTGATAGAAATGGTTTTGCATGATATTTTGGGCAGGATTATAAGGAATGATATCAATAAAGATTCCTAATCCACATCATTAGTTTTCTGAAAAGTATCAACCGCCAACACCACAAGCTGACTGGAAACTTCTGATAATTTTCCTTGAGAGAAAACAGCTGTTGAATGAAATGAAATTCTTTCTGGGTTTATTTATATATATATTAAAAAAAAAACAACCAATGGCTGAAGTTTTGTTGTAAAACTGAAATATCCAAATAAAAAATTGTACTGGTTTACACTGAAAATAAGGTTTGTGAGGTATTTAATTTTTCTCTTGTTTATGAAAGCAGAGGAGGAAGTCATTGCACATAATTTTTACAGAAGTAAGAATTTTTTAAAAGCTTTGGCTCTATTCAGAATTATACATGAACTAATTTTCAGAAAATACCCATGTGCAAGTAATGTATTGCTTGGTGGAGCTTATGGCCTGTCTGTAGGGAAGAGGCAGTGTGAACAGGACTGAAAAGAGAGCAGACATACCTTCCTCCTTTGCTCACCCCTGTGTTTGCAGTCCTATCACACAGCACTCAGCCCGGCCGTGCTCTAACGTTACTGTGTGCTGGAGCAGAGCTTCCAGACAGCCTCACAAAGGGCCCAACCACAGTGTGTCCCCATCTGCTGTCAATTACTGCACGAGGTGTGCCAGCCTTATGTTGTCAGGGGCCAGCACCCTCATGCTTCTTCTGCTCAATAATACCAACCAATCTCTAAAGCTGGTGGGTATCCAGCCTCCCAAGAGGGCTCGGAGGAGTATTCCCTCTTTGAAGACACTGTAGGTCTGATGACAGATCCTTGAGAGTGGCACTGGAAAACTTGCTGGTTTCTGAACTGCAGAGGATCCCAGCATTTATGGCATCATCAAACAGTGTAACAACATTAGAGGAATGAAGATAAAAGGTGAGTTGGCCCACATAGCTGAAGTCTACCTGCAGCTTTCAATGCATTTTAAAGAGCCCACGCGCACCATGTGCACGCCATCTAACATCACCTTGGCAGCAAGGAATGGAAGGAAGAGGAAAAGAAGTATCTCCAGCTTCAGAAAAATTATCTCTAGTTACCTGTTTTGAGCCAAGTGATCAGGGATGGAAAATAATAGGGGGGGCAGGGGGTGGGTGGGTGGAAGTCTTAGAGAGTTGCCTAAACAGTTACATTTACTTGATGGGGACTGGCAGTCATTCAAAGTTTGAGAAAATGTGTCATGGTGGCTGATTCTGTTATCAGTTGAGTGAGAACTCAGAGCATGACTGATAAGGGGCTCAACCCTTCTAATTTAAAACACAATCTGTCTTGTTTGGGACACTGACCTGCCGGTGCCTCACAGTCCTGTTTTTGTAGTTGATGAATTGCAAACAATGACTGGCTTTGCGTAAAGCAACTGGAAATTGCATGGAGCCAGATACAAGCAGATTACATCGACTTTGCTCCTTGAATTCCTGGCTCCCCACGGTGATCGCGGTAGCACTTGTCAGCAGCACAGTTCTGAGGTTCTCCCTAGATCCGTGAAGCTGAGAGAAAATTAATACTGGAGAGGTCAGGTTACAACAACAAACAAACATTCAAATTCTGCTAAATAGAAGAAGCCAGATCATTAAGAAAGACAGGTTGCTCTATTTAGTCTGAAGATGACATAAGTAGTCAGTGCAGGGTCTCATCTGTTAAACGCTGCCTTCATTTACGTTTCTGCTATAATTTCCTTTTTTTCAGCAGTAGGTACTATAGTTTTAGTACTGTTACTGTTGGCAGAGGTCTGTCAAATTTAAACACAAAAGCCTCTGGTCATCCTAATTATTAGAGTTGCCACAATCCAACTGTTATAGCAAGATGGGAACATCTCAAATGTAAATTTTCAATAACCATTGAGTCCTTGGAGCTTGAAAGAATTTAACACTTTCGACTATATCAGTAGAGAACTTCCAAATAAGCAAAAATCTTTCAAAACATTGAGCACTATAAGGGAAAGGCCAGTTGGTGAAGAAACAGTTTGTGTGGCATGATCTCCAGCAACTCACGTTGACCTCATTTTTTATATTTGTATTTCCAGTCATGTCCAGCTTCTTTCAGGTTTTAACTTCTGCTTTTTTTAACTTCAGGTTTTAACTTCAGGTTTTAACTTCAGGTTTTAACTTCAGGTTCTGCTGTTAGCAGGTGCAGACTTTACATTCTGCATGTAGTCTTACATGAAGTAAGTAGCTCATCAGCACAGGAGCCAATCTTCAGTAGCTTCCCTTTCAGGTGTTTCGGTTTGCACATTTTGACTTTTTGCCTAAATTCTGTCAGAACTGCTGTGCAGCTCATGCTGTATGAAATACTAACATCTGTGTGGAAGACAGGTATTTTGTGTGACCTGTCTGCAGGGAAGCCTTGTTAGACATACAAGACTTCAGGTGACAAAAAAATCCTTGGCAAATCAAATGTGACCTCTGCTTAATTTTTCTGGGCATGTGGGTGCTCAGAATGACTGTTCACTGATGACTCCCCTCTGTCTGAGGGGAGGGGGGAAATGGGCAGATTGGTTTGCTCCTTTTCCCTTACAGAGGGAATTAATAGAGCTTTTTTGGTTCTATAGGCAGGAATGGAGAGACGCCCTCTGCTTAATTCAGCTGAGGATGGATGACAGGCTTTAAAGCTGCTGGGGGAGAGAAATAGTCATCTAACTGTTCCCGTCATACACAGAGGGAAAATATGTGATTGGATACACTCAAACAAACCAAGAGAATACTTGTTGTTGAGATTGCCTTTTACCTAGGGTTGAAATGCTGGAAGGTGGAATTGGGGTCATCACTGCCAGTGAGACATGTTTACTATGGCAACAGTATTGTTCCTGCCCACTTTGTAATGGAAATGAAGTGCATACAGGAAAGCATTTCTTATGATACTTAATAGTACAATAATTAGCTCTTGGCCCCCATTATTCATGCCTGACTTTGTGGTTTTGGTCAGCAGTAAGAGCAGAGGAGATAGTATAACAACGGTTCCTCATGCACTCAGATTTTTAAATTCACTATGACTGTCTCTAGCTCCACATTCTGTTACTAAATATTTTAAGCCCAGATTTGGCAAAGGACTTAGGGACAAGCTTCCTAGTATCCTCAGTGCTTTCTAAGCCTGTTTACCATTAGGTATAGGCATGAACCCTCCATGAGCGAGGGGCTTAAAACTTGCTCTAAAGCCTTGTGAAGTCAACAATAAGAGTTATGTTGACATCCTTGGGTTTGAACCAGACCCTTAAAGAGTGAGCCTTGCTACTTCAGTGTGGAAATTTGCCAGAAGGAGACTTCAAACTGAGTAACAAGCAAATTGTAAGTGTCAAACAAATATTTTAGTATGAGTGATTTTCCTAGGTCTAATCAGGGGTATGTTTCAATGAGCATGGTGGACCAGATCTTCATCTGTTTTTTATCAGACAGACTCCATGAAACTGAGAGGAGCTATTCATAACCAGGACAGTCAAAGAACTACTATTATGTATAATACTTCTGTTAGAATGAATTATACTCCTAATCCTCCTTAACGAAGTTGTCAATGGAAAACTGCCTTTTTGTGTGTAAATATGGACGGCTATCTACACCCAATCTGTCCTCAATGCACAGGCCAGGACACCAGAATAACCAAAATGTTTGAGGTTCTCTGGAGAACTGGGCATTGGGGTGGGGTAAGACTTTTTATAAAGCACTTGTCTGCTTGGGTTTGCTGTCTTCACAGTCCTGAAGAGGTGGAGCTAGACCAGAGCCCAGCATTTCTGGAAATCCAGTCATTATATCCCATAAATCAATAAATAGATTACACTTTCCTGTAGAGATAATCCACTAGAGTGCAGGCTTTGTTCGCAACTAGAAGAAAAGAAACCATCAGGACCTATTCCTGCTTCTTTATTGCACACGAACCAGCCAGCAGTTATCAAATGACGACCCTACTTCCACAGCAGAGAGGAGAGGACAGAGGTGCAGTGTACTTCTAATCTCAGGGAGATGCTGCTGCTGGCAGTCATGAGGCTGAACACATGGCTGACTGCCAGAGAAACAGAGAAATCAGGAGCCCTCTCCCACAGTCCTCTCTGATTCAAGCGTGTTGTTGCACGTGGTGCAATGGGAAGCAGGTTTTGCAAGGGGTCTATCTCTGAGTCCAGCTCCTTCATAATTTCCCTGCTCTTGTCCCCCTTGTCACAGCCCACATGGGAGAGACTGCTGGCTACACTTTCTGAAAGTTTGGATTACTATTAAAGCTTATGAATATTCTTTTTCCAAAAGCATCTTTGAGAAATGCAGCTTTGCCAAAACTCTGGTTTATGACAACACTTCAAATTCAGGAAAATATTCCTTTTTCCCATTTTAGAAAATGACACTGTAACCTTTCATTTCTCTTTAACTTTAAAAAGAAAAAAAAGAGGAAAAATCTGCTTTTCATCTTGCTTTGCTTCCCCCCTTTTAATACACCCTGCTCAGAAATTGAGGAAAGACCACTGAAAACCAAGAAGGGGAGGGATGGGAATCAACAGAGAAAACCTCCTGCTCTCTCCTTTTACTTTCCTCTCCCCTCCACCCCCACCCACCCCCCGCCCGCACCCCCCACACCCCGTTTTCTTCTGACTTCCATCCTCTCCAGGGAAAAGTGGCACAGCCTCCTACATGTTTTTAATTTGAGTCAGCTTTGAAGAAGTGAGTGCAGGGCCCTTTACACCCCTCTGCCCAGACATGCAGGAGTGGGCAGAGCAGCTGTGCAGCCCCCCTCCCAACCCCTCCACCTCCCCCCAGAGCAGGGGCTGGGAGTGCCAACACCCCCTGTGCCCCACGTACCTCCCAGGCACCTCAGGATGTCAATTCCTCAAACTGGTCATCAGCCACAGCTTGTTTGCTGCCCTGTTCTCACTCTTCCTCATCCAGGCAGTGGAAAGCTCCTCCACCAAACCCATCAATTTTTATGTAATCCCATCAGGCACATATATAGGATAGCCTGCCTCTGCTCCCACTGTCCTTGCAAAAAGGATGAGTGGTTTTGGAGTGAATGCCCATGAGCAGGACTTACAGGTCTGCTGGCCAAGAGGCCAGCAATACTGACTGGCAATTAGTAGCCCCAGAAGGAGTGTAAAGTTCTGTGGATCAAAGTACCACATTTCACCTACAATGGTTTCCTGCTATGGTAAAGTTCAAGGTGGTCAGGGAGTCTGATTTAATAGAAGACCCCAAGCTCGTGCAATGAAATCTCATTTTTCATAAGATAGTGAACTAAGTACAACCAATCATGGGTGAAGTACTTAAGCAGGGCACAGTGACATGGCAAAGTTACCTCTATGCTTATGAAAGCAATGTATAACAGATTATCATTACAGGCAGCTTATGAGTCTGCTATATAATTACCCAGTAATTTCATTTGATAGCTATTTCTGAGAGCACTAAGGAAACTGGGAAAAAAAAGCGGGGGGGGTGGCGGTGGCAGTGGGGAATATGATCGTCAAATCCAATCAGCAAGGACACTGGTGACATGAAAGCCTAGAGGCAAAAAGAGATGGACTGTGAGAAGGCTATATCCACCAGTCTGTGGAGGGTTTCTCCTTTATTTTCATGTAAAGAACTCACACGTTTTAACCACCTGTCAACTTCTTGGATTTTCTGCATTTTCCTATGTTCTCATACAGCCCAACTGCTTGTACACCTTTCAGGACCTGCAAGTGTCCTGGGAGTTCTGAATCCAAGAGGCCATGCTGGTGAGGAAAGGGTTACTTTTCAAGAGGGAGACATGATTGCAGACACAGAATTAACAAATTACTTGCATCTAACTTGTTTGTATCATTAATTTCTCAACTGTTTTGCTCCTGCAACACTTTAGTGGATGTGGATGGTACCCACTGACCCATGCAAGTTAGAAGCTCAGTGGATGGTAGCACTTAAACACCAAGCAAGCTGTTTTGTGGGTGTAGGGCTGGCAGCTAGATGTGAAGCACTGCCATTTGGCAGTCCTCTCATGGAAATCCCGTTATTACCAAGCATGAGCGCACATCTGTTGTGTTAGGAACCATTCTTGGAGCCCTTTGCTAATTTCACACCTTGATTCTTTGAAATGGTCAAGGTGGCATTCACATTTTGTAAAGTGTAGTCTCCATTTAATAAAGACTCATTTCTGTCCTGGTAGATAGATTTAAATAATTTCTTGGAAAGGTGCCATTACTTTCAGTTTTGACAAAATCCATTCCCCTCACCAACATTCATTGACCAAACCTGCTTGCTTTATTTCTCAGTTTCCACCTAGATTTCTGTCATCTGGTTAAGACCATAGTTTATGCTTGGCTGTCAGACTCTTTTTTGTTGTTCTTCCACATAGTTGTCTGACTCACACGGCTCTTTGCAGTAGTGGCCTAAACTGAAAACAAGAATTTTCTTTTGGGATGATGACAGTGCTTAGCAATACTTTTTCTGAGGTCCAGTCTGGCCTTGACTTCTCTGCTCAAATCTTGCTTTACAGGTCCTTGATACAAGGCAGGGAGAAAAGCTTCTACTGCTGATGGAAAAGAATGTCATAGGAGTGGACTTTGTGAAGACTTAATGATTTTCTGGCTGTCTCTGATATTTAAAATTCTGATTACAAACAAATGTAACTTTGAGCTGTCTGAGAGCTGTTCTAAGTAACCTTGTGTCTGGTTCAGACCTCAGGTACCCATAGTCCTGGGAAGAGGCTATGCTGAAAATTGCCTTTGAACACTTCTAGCTGCATTTAGTTTTCTGGCATAGCTGAGGAACTGCAAAAAAAAAATAAAATTACCTTAGACTCACTCAAAGCTTAGTGAAAATGACAAGAAGAATGTTTTTGCAAGCTGTTTCTAGAGAAGTTGCCATGTTTACAGTATGCATAAATATATTCATTTGTATGTCTTTATTCTACATTTGGTCATGGGAAAAATATTTTAAAAGCATGCACTTTAAAGACTACACATGACTTTTTTCTTTACCCGAAATTGCATTTCTGTTAAAGTCAATCTGGATAACAACCATTTAAACCAGGTATGTTTACTGTATCTTGTAACAATAATTCTGTATAATGTCCAGTAGCTGCTTCTCAAATTTGGACTTCCTGTGCCATTTTCTGTATTTCTGCTGTGCAGCTTTTTGCTGGGGGTTCAGAAAACCTAGCAGTTGTGTGTTTGCTGTGAACACAAAGTGGATGGATAGCTCTCCAAACCACCCTAGCTGAGCACAGGTGACTGAGCAGAGGAAGCACCACCACCAAGGGATGCACTGAGAGACTTTGCATCAGGCTGTGCTCAAATGTGTGACTGCAATGTGAGCCTGGGCAAGAGCAAAAAGGATTTCGGTCTCTCCTTGCCCCTCCTCACTGCCTGTCCCACCACAAGTGTTGAGCGGGTGTGGTGGTGGCATGTGCCAGTCAAGTCCAGCAGCCACAGCCAGAGCCCTCCTGCCTGCCAGACCTGCTGCAAATGGTGCACAAGTGCCTGTGCTGGGCTGCAAAGAGCTGCAGGGCCAGTGGGGACAGACCCTGGGAGAAAAGGACAAAATTGTGGGGCAGGTGATGGAGAGGGTTGGGAAGCAGAGTGAGTAGGCAGAGCAGGAAAGCAGCTGGATGCCTTTTTATTTATCTGTGTTCCCTCCTGCAACGTAAGAGGGGCTGCTGAGGTGCCGAAAGGGAAGAAGGAGACATAAATAGAAAGGCAAAAGGGGCGTTTGAAAAAGCAAATGCAGACCAAGGAGGAAAAACCTGGAACTGTTTCAAAGCATACCTTCCCCTAACTATGAGGAGCAGGCCTGTGAGTCTAAACATACTCTGTAATTTGCTGTAGCTCGTATCCTCTAATTTAGCCACTAGGTGTGTTTGTACAGAAATACAGAACTAAAAGCAACTCAGAGCATGTCAGGAAGTAAAGCTGAGTATGTGTTTCTTGGGAGTTTTTGTCCGGTTAAAGTACGTTTAACTACCTGTTTGGGAATAGAGGTTTGGCAAAGAGCATACGCAGAAAAAGGAAAAAAATTATTTTTTCTTCTGAACTCCCCAGTCATTAGTGAGCTGTGCTAGAAGTGTTAATGTACTGCTATTTCAGAAGTTTGTTCAGGAGCTGCCACTGCAATACAGCAGTGGAACTGCTTGAAAACCAGAAAAAAAGCCACTTTTCAGTTTAGGAATAGTCAGAGGAGTATTGAAATATACCCGTAGGTGTAAAATCTGTGTTTGTTCTATGTTTTGCACTCATTTGCCTACCCTTTTTTTTTCAGCTCTCTTAAGTGGTAATTCATAGACATCTCCACTGACCCTAGTGTTCGTGATGGCAACAGCATCCAGAAACCATTGAGGCTAAAGGCCTCATTATCCTACACCTTTTTCTGAAATCAGGAAAGAAACCATTGCAGAGGTGTGTGTTGGGGTAAGACCCAAGGGATCCCCTGGCCTGACACCAATTTTTCAGGGCCTGGAAGTGTTTTCAATCAGCAAAGCTGTCAGTCAGGGGTTATTTCTATAACGTCAGTGCCCTGGAGTCTCTTTCATGAGTTAGATCCACATTGTGCAGAATGCTGGATGAAGCACATATTAAAAATCAAGGTCAAGTGATAAAAATGGAAGTAAGAGGTAAGGAGCCACAAATGGGCACAAACAGGGTAAGGATGTGAAACAGCAACACCCTATCAGTCAGGATAATAAGCCATGCTTTTGGCATCAATGACCTAACTCCTTCTTCGTCCCCCAGTTTTACCCCTCTCAGTGCTATTTCATCAAGAGGTCGAACTTCTTCACCTAAGACACCTCCTTCTCACTTTCAGGTATTGCTGGTTCTTTCCATGTGGAAATGAACATGCTGAGCCTTTAAAATAAGGTCACCCACACTAGTCATCAGAAGTGTGAATTATCAAGCACTGTCAGTGTGCTAAATGAGTTTGATTAGAGCCCACACCTGGTTTAAAGGTATTGCGCCTGAATCAGATACAAGCTTTGAATTGGCTTATTATTTGGTGACACAGTTTGTGCAGGAGTGCTGTAGAGGCTTTTCATGTATCTGTGCAAGCGGGTGTGGGATTTTTAATTTAAAATAGATGTTGGGGGTTATTGTGTTGTGGTTAGAGCTGTTGTGTCACATATTTTGTAATTTTGGTAGTGGTTACAAGGGGACAGTGTTAAATGCTGCAGCTTGTAAGAGGTTTCAAAGAATGTAAATTGAAAGCTTGAGGGGTTATCTGTTCAGTATATCAGATTAGGCAGAAATAGATCTATAATCGATAATTGTTAATATAGTTAATATATTAGCCTGAAGTTAGTTTTTAATAGTCTATGTTTTATAGACTGTAGTCTATACTTAGTATAGTTAACATATTAGCCTACAGTTAATAAATAACTGCCATGGTTACAGTATCTGTTAATGGCACAGGAACATCTGCAAATAATAAAGCAATTTATATAATGCTTGTAAAAACTTTCATTTCCTTAATGTCTGGAGCAAGCAATCACAAGTCACCTAATGGTCTGGCATGGGGATCTCTGCTGTACACCCAAACACACAGGCTTGTGAAGAGGACGGGTGAAGAGAAAACTGATTTAGCTCCCCAAGGAACCCATTTCAAAACCTCTCAACATACTGAAAGGCAATTAGCTGCCACTGGGTATGTCCTGAAAATCTGTGGCGACCTCCTGGCAATAAAACCCACTTTTATTTAAGATCATGGGGTCACTGCTGTGGTCACTTTCCTTGGGTGTTTGATCAGGTTTGTGGGTGGAGTAAAGATTACTGCAATGTGGTGGATGATCTTGGGGTCCCACAGTAGGGACAAACCTGGCAAATATTATGGTCAGGGGCTTAGGGCTGAGCATGGTCATTAAAATGTAAAATCATAAGTACTTTGATGCCAAAAGCAGAGATTAGTAACAAAAATTTGACAGCTTTGTTTCTGCCTCTGTGGATGTGGAGACACAAAAGGGAGAACAAGGATTTATGCCTTGCTGAAGGCGTGATTAGCACTAGCGCACCCAAGCAAACAGAAGCGAGCAGCAGAATTATGACTTTGATTTTCTCCTCCACGCTTGTCATCAAGTCATTAGAGGGTCTGTTTACTGAAGATCTCCTCACGACAAGACGATACTGTTACAGTAACAAGCACATATCCTAGCCTAAACCTGCACACCTGATGAGAAACAGAGTGCCCCCACGGAATATGTTGAATACGTCCTGGGAGAAGAAATGGCCCCCCTCCTCCAGTTAAGTGCATGTCAGGTGATCTGAGTAAGTACGGCCTCCCCACCGATGCTTTCTTATTGTCATGTTGATCTGAGACAGGATTTTCTAAAGGGCTCCAGACCCCACACTCTGGTTTACTTCACTGAGATTAGGGGACTTCATGTTCTGCTATGAAACCAAGCTCCGAAAAGATCATGAATTTTCTAAATTTGTGTCCCATATTCAATGTTCTGATTTCTCTCCATTCTAGCTGAATTTCCTCTCTAACCTGTAGGCTTGTGAAAGCAGGATAGCATGAAAAATGTCTAGCCCATCCTTCGGTGTGTTTGGTGCTCACTTCTACCTCCTCTGTTACCCAATATTTGGATGTGTGTGCTTATGCACTTGCTTCCCTGAAACTTGTCTCACACAGCCGACCTCTTTTCCTTCTCATGTTTCATGTCCCATGGGAAGCGGGGTTCTGGCTGGTTCACAGTAGGTCGGCGTGCCCAGTACCTGCTTGTTGCAATTGTTCAAGGTAAAGATGTTCCTCTCTACGCACAATTCTTCAGTGGGAAACCTGCAGCCCAGGCAAGGACATCCTCATGCTCAGTTCAGTCACCACAGTACTCTAGCTGTTAAAGGCCATTTAAAATAACAGTGGCTACAGCTCAGGCTTCAACGAGGGTGAAGATTTGATCTGGCAGAGCATAGGAAGGAGCTATCAACCTCGGCACTGCTGCCATCCAAAGGAAGACCACTCCACTAAGGATCAGTGAGGGGATCATTTTTGGCAGCTGTAAACAACGTTAATCTGGGTATACTCATGAGAACGGTTCATAGGGGTGGTTAAGCTGGGGGTGGAGTTAGGATTTCACTTTTTGTTTTGAGAAAAGCGACTTCCAATTCCTAAGATACATCAGTCTTCTCAAAACCAAGTTTTGGTGTCTCAGCTTTCCTCTGGGACTCCTGCCTCAGTCACAGAAAGCTGAATCACACAGAAACTCTCTTATTGATATTGCATCCACCCACCCAGAGCTGCAGAGACCAGTTCTCTGTACATGTCCTGGCCTAGCAGCCACCCTTCCCAACATGCCCACAAGGAACTTCCTACTGTTGGCACCTTCCCTGTGTTTCCCAGGCTTGAAAGGGAACTCGATTTACACTGAGTTTCAAACTAAGCATACTGACATCAAAGCAACAGAAAAGGCAGGCCCCAGTAAGTGGTTTATAAATGCAGCCTAAGTGCTTTGAAACAAAATAGTTCTTTCAGTAAAGTTGGAGGGGTATGTCTGTTGTCCTTATCATTGTTGGTTTCTGTCTTGAAAACAATGAAAAGTCACTGACATTGAACCCACTCCAGGGATCATTAGGAAAAAAGTTTCCATTCCTGAATGAAACCCTAACCAGTAGGTTTTCCCACTCTATTTTGTATATTATTACTTGGAGAGAATAGTAATCTAAGTGAGAAAGGTTGATTTAGATTAAATATTAAGCAGAAATTCTTTACTGTGAGGGTGGCGAGGCACTGGAACAAGTCACCCAGAGAAGCTGCGGATGCCCCATCCCTGGCAGTGTTCAAGGCCAGGCTGGATGGGACTAGGAGCAACCTGGTCTAGCGGAAGGTGTCCCTGCCCATGGCAGGGGGTCCTATGAGTTGTGTTGTATGACACTACAGAAAGGAACCTCAGCTCATGTACGCTTTTCTCATCCCAGACAGAGAAGACAAGTCTTGCTCTGCACAGTCTTTACAAACAGCCTTGGGACCATCTTATCCCACTGAACAAAGACTATGCAGAGGCATCCAGTGAGGACCAGATGTCTGACTCATGAAGTATTTAACTGAAATGACAAGATGTATGAGTTTGGTGGATGTTTCTTTTAGCAAATCTGTTCATATCTCCAAGCTGCCAGTCACTACATTTCCTTTCAAATCTGGAAGAACAGCATCTTTTTGTAGTAGCGGCACATCTATGGACTGCATCAGATAGCACAACAGAAACACAATGTTTTTGAGGACATAAAATCTAATGGCTTTTGAAATAAGCCTTTTGTGTTACTGGGCATTTGAACATTCTAGGAGCACATGTGTGTAAACACCACACAGAAAATGAGAAATAAGGCTTGAATAAATATTTTGTATTGAAATTTATCCAAACAACAGAATTATTTAGAACGCAGTGTTCATCCAGGTTTGATTTTTACAAATGGATCCTGGATATCTCATCAGCTGAACTAAAACTGGCACTGCTGTAACACAGGAGCTGATGCACTGGGGTGTACTAGGGAAGCGCTGTGCCTCAGAGCTATCTTACCTGCTGTTCTCATCTGCCTGAGATGGCTGCGTAGGTGCAGTGATGTCATCCTGTTGATGTAACCAGGAATTGAAGTTAAAAGTCTCCCAAAGGAAAAGCTTAAACTTCTGTAAACTGAGGTAAAGAATGAAGTCCAAAAACATGTAGTTGCTTCTGCCTCTGTCTCCCATTGAAACCCTTAGGAGCTGGACATCAACGTTTACTTGATGGGTATGAGCCTACATGCAGAAGGCTGTGCTTGCAACAGACCCACTGCTGATCTAGAGGGAAGGTGTCTCCTGAACATGTGCAACAGGGCACTTCCTCCAGGGCTGCACATAAACCTGAATCTCCATTTCACAGAAAGGTGTGGGACAGCAATGGTCCTTATCTTACAGTCAGATCCAGAATGGAGGCAGATTTTCCCACATGCTATGCCAACAGGATAAGACTCTTCCACCAAAGGATGTTATTTTCATCCCAAGGGGAAAGATGAGATCTACTCTTCCCCATATTAATGAATGAGCTGGGGAAACTTTTGTTTCACTGTATCAAACAAGCCTATGTAAAGACTCACAACAGGAAATCCTTAGTTCTGATCCAGAATTGAATTTCCTATATATCTGTTCTCAAAACATTATACATTTGGTAAATTCTCCCTTTTAGTTTCAGCTTATCTTTTCAAAAACGTAAAATTCAAACACATTTTTTTCCCCTTGAACTTGATTTACAAGAGAGCTTCCAAATAGAAAAGAATGAAAAAAACTCAGTCATCATTGAAAATCTTTCTTTGAGCAATGTTGCTATAAAAAAAATACATTTTTTTAACAAAAAAATTACATTTTTTTAACAGCTATGAGCAATACCACAATCTTTTCACTGTGGTTACCAAGTCTGTAAACTGCACCTCACTGATGAAGTAAGTGAAACTGTATAAATATTCTGTAAATCACTCTTCACAACGAGACGTCTGTCTAAGCAAAAGCTTATGTTATTGTCCAGACAATATAGAGAACTTTCTAGCGCTGACCTTAGAGAAGACATATTGCATAGCACAAATCCAAACATGCTCAGGCTAAGTGTAGTAAATGCAACTAAACCAGGGGTGCTTTCCTTTCATTAGACTTTCTCCTTGACCTCAGCATGACAAGGGCATAGGAAAAGGAAGCAATTTTTCTTCTGTCCTGGGGGAAGGAACATTTGAAAGAGATTTCCTGTGACTGGACTACATCACCTCTCTGGTGCCTGATCTGAAAACCTGGAAGACCACCTTTTCTTAGCATCTATTGCAAATGCTTATTTGCTTTTTCCCCATGAAGTAATTTGTGTCAGCTTCACAAAAGATTTAGGTGAGTCTTGCATGTAGCTGGATGGGAACGGTCAGAATACTTCAGTGTTTCAGAGAAATGAAATGGTTTACCAGGATAATTGTTCCAAAGTCAATCCTTCTGATATCCTTAAGTTTTAAACTATTTCCCATCTTTCTCTTGCCAGGGGCTGTAAAGGTCACTTAACGTAGTTCAATACCATATCCTTCAAGCATTTCGTTGAAAATTTGAGAAGATGATGCCTTTTCTGTCCTATGAAAAGCTTAAAAATATATTTAACACCTCAGTTTGTATCACTTTAATTTGTCATATGCACTGCAGAAATAACACTTCCCATGTACTTCAAATCCTTTTGAGTTGTGGCCTGTTTAATTATGTTGAGGCCATACATCAAACTGTTTGTTCTCACAGGTTTCCAGGGGGCAGTTGGCTATGACCAGCAAGCCAGAAATCAATGATGGATCTCTCCAGACCTCCCTCTGTGGTGGTATCCACCTAAGAGCAATTTATGTTTCCACATTTCTTACCAGAAGGCCTTCCTGATGTGCAGCAGATCTTTCCTTTTGTTCTAGCTGGATGAATAGGGTGCCCCCACCTCCTTTCTTTGCCTTTCCACTTTGTGCAAGCTCCTGTTCTGTAAGGAAGCACCCACCAAGAGTATCATGGTTTACATGGTTAATATAAACATTATTATGCTGTATAGAGCCCCAGTTACATGAAAAGCGAGGCTTTGCATAAGAATTGAAGGTACAAGTGTGGGAGAAAAATTGACTCTTGCACTAAGCAATTGACCAAAAATACATTGCTAAATTTTTTCAGATTGGGTGTTCTTGGTTGTTATGAGGTTTATTCTCAGGCTAGGGTTGAGGACCTGGTTAGTCATCTTTCTCAGAGAAACAGACATGTCTTACTTGTATAGGTGATGCCAGACTATGGCCAGTATCAGGGTAGAATCTGGGATCAGTGTTGGCGTTTCAGGGAGGCAAAACGGTGAAGAAATAAAAGGTAATGTGTTCACAGGGGTCCTATTTTTTTTTTTTTTCCTTTGTGCAAATTGATAATGTTAAGTTGAAAGTTTCACAAGGTTCAGAGACCTGGCATTGAGCATTGAGACTAAAACTAGGACAGGAGTTGTAGCTCTCGTGAGGGATCAGTATGAATGGGATGAATGGGATAGAGGGGAAGGAAGGACCTGAGAGCAGATTGTGTTTGGGGCTGTTGCTTGAATACATCCTACGAGCACATTAACATTTTGAGGTTGGTTGTTGGGGTTTTTTTGGCACAAGTCCCTGGAGCTACTTTTAGGAGTTAGGAAGATGCAGGAAAAGTAGAGCTATGGAGAAATGGGAAACTCCGGAACGATAAGCTGTGCTGTGCTGCGAGCTGGCATCAGCCTGGATCCACATTTTCTTTTTCAGAAAATGACTGGTATTACAAAACAGTTACCAAGCATTTGAATGGGATTTAGGCAGCTAGAAATGAATGGACACCTCCAATGAGGATGTTCGACACAAGTTTCCAAATGGAGCTGAGAGGAAATAGGCATCAGTTACAGGGATGTTTTGAGGTCTTCCACTTTTAGTAGCCCATAAGTTAAGCCGGGGGTGGGGTGGGGGGGGTGGGGTGGGGGGGGGTATAATTAGGATTCAGGCTTCGAGTAATTGGAGAATAGAGGTGACACAGGTATTTAGAGTAATTCCCCAGTTACTTTTTGTCTTTCATGTATATGCTGGGATTACGGTCCAGAAAGGGGCACTAAAAGGTTAAAGCAAAAAAGGGGTTTAAAATTGCTGGGTAATCTTGTTTGGGACCGACAGCAGTAACACTTGGTCCTACAATTACTTTTAAATTTGGATTTCATGTGTGTTTCATGACTCAGATTGAGAACAATGTTAGGTGTTTGTTCAGGTAAATAATTGGATAGACGAAGAAATTCAAAATAGGTCATCAGATATGTTGGAAGTTAGTATTACCGTTATTCCCCAGCTATTTCAAAGTGAGGTTCATAGGTACCAACGGCCTACAGTTCAGATTTAGAGGAGTATTGGTGGTACTGGAAATAGCGGTATCATGGTATTTGAAGGAGGAAACCAGCAAGGAAATGTTAACTTCTGCATTAATGTCACTGAACTAGAATTTCAGTTTCCAAAAATTCTCAACACAGGACGATGTTGAGGTTTTGGTTTCAGAGGTCACCAGACCAGATATAAAACTGTAGCTAAAACAAGGGCTGTGATTAAGGTTGAAGTTCAAGCTGGGAGAAAAAAATGGGGGGAAAAAAAGTCTGAGAAAAGCCTAGTAACCTAAGTTAGGACTTTGTGTTGCTTACTATTTATTTTTAGGTCTTAGGTTTGTGGGGTGGGTAAGGTAGTGTCCTAGATTAGTGATGATACTCTGTAAGGAAAAGCAAAGCGGAAAGGGAAGGGTGGAAAAAGTCAAAATCAGAAAACGTGAGACAAGGTCAAGCATCTTGTGGACAGTGCTCGAACTTGGGCTGATGTCTTTTCTTGCTGCATTCTCCTACACTGAAACCTAACTCTGAGTACCCACCACCCTCACAGTAGCCCCATGGCTCTTCCTTAATCTTTCCTGGTGCTAGTGGCCCAGCAGGGATGACCCTGGGCCCTGCTGAGGAGCAGGTGTAGGGGAGCCAGGGAAGGGGAATTGTACTGTACTCACATGGCCTCCCAGGAGCAAGGATGAGCCTGGGGAAACGACAAACTGCAGCTCAAAGAATGCCTCTAGATGGGCCTCTACTGTCCTAAGGTTGTGCTGGCAGCACTGGCTTCTCCTCTGGCTTCTCCAGAGCTTCAGTTTATCCCAGTCCAAATCCTAGCTGTATTTCTAACTCCACTTCCAGTAACACCCACTGACTCCAATGACCAAAAACAAGCTGATGGTGAATGTTGGGACCAGCTGCGCTTTTAGATTGTTGGTCTGTCCTGAATATACTCTTTGTTAGTGCACCCCCAAGTCTGGACCTTGCTGCTAGCCCTGGCTCTTAAACACAATGGAGTTACCCTTGCAAGCATCTGGCCCAAAAGCAGTAAGTAAACCCTCATTAGAAGTTAGCCATAGGGTAGGATGGCAACCATGCTGAACCTGCTTATATACATAATTTATGGGTCTCACTTGACTCTGACTGGTAAACCCCTCCTAATCCTCAGTTTAGTTCTGCCCTCCTGTGTCTGGAGACCCTCAGGAAGTCAGAGGGCTAGTCTTGCACCACAGTCCCATCTGGGTAGCAGCTTGCAGCGGATGTACGTTGTGATTCTGTGCCCTCTTTCCCACAACCGTATGGCCTTAACCATAACCCAAATGCTAAATGAGCCTCTCAATGACCAAATATTTGTGGACTGAAAGTAGTATGAGCATCAGCTCTTGCACTATTGCTTAATTCAGCTTAATGATGCATTCTCCACTTTTAACTCCAGTTTAACATTTTACTTTGATTTCTGACCCTAGCTGTAAATTAGCTATGAATTTAAGAATAAGTAAAAAGACCCAAAGAGAAGCGCTGCAGAAGCTTTTAATTTAATTAAATGTCCTTCAGGTGGGATACTGATGACACTTAGGACTTTTGTTTATTACAGTCTTAAACCAACACATAATTCTCATACTACCCCTAGATACAGCTTTAGTCTTAAAACAGCTGGGAATCTCAAGCCTAAAAATACAACAAGCCAGTTGGACAACAGGCCACAAATTCTCCTTGCAGACCACTTACCACCCTTTTTTTACCAGAGCCTTTTAATAAGCAGAACATTCTACACTGCAAAGTTAATTTAATGTAAATAAAATATTCAACGTGTAAAAATGCTGGGAGAAGCACCCCACTGTGCCTGGTGGCTCATTTCTCCTTATCAGAAACGTACTTGAAACTGAATGCTGGTTAGGGACCCAAGCTTTGCCAAATGAATGACAAATTTAAAACTAATACTGAGACCTATGTTGTGATCAGTCACAAATTTCCCTCTTTAATGTCTATGCTTTATGGAAGCATTAGCCCCTATTTGTGTCTCATAACATAAAAAGTCCCAGAAAGGTTAAAGCAAGCACTCTTGTTGGAAACTTCCTCCAGGACATCATTAGTATTTCTTTGCAGTATAATGATTTCTGAAAAACAGAACCTTAATCTAAGGTTTCTGTTATTCCTTCCACACTCTAATGATATCTAGAAACTTGAAGTTTAAGAATTAATACATACACCTGTTTTGCAAACACCCATCAGTTTTTTGCCACCCAGTAGCTGGTATAGTGCTGCGTTTTGGATTTAGTATGAAGTTTTAGTTGTTGCTAAGTAGTACTTACCCCAAATCAAGGACTTTTCAGTTTCCCATCATCACCTGTGAGCAGGTGCACAAGAAGCCAGGAGGGAGGACAGACAGAACACCTGGCCCAAACTAGCCAAAGGACTATTTCATACCACAGAACATCATGCTCAGTATATAAACTGGGGGAGTCGGCCAGGGCCTGCCAGATGCTGCTAGGGGACTGGCTGGGCATCGATCAGCAGGTGGTGAGCAGTTGTACTGTGCATCACTTGGTTTTCTTGAGTTTTAATCCCCTCTCTGTTTTGTTATCTCCCTTTTCATTACAATTATTGCTATTATTACTTGTATATTTTACTTTATTTCAATTATTAAACTGTTCTTATCTCAGCCCAGAGGTTTTACCTTTGTCCTGGTTCTCCTCATCCTAGTGAGGGAGGGTGGAAGTGAGCAAGCACCTGCATGGTACTTAGTTGCCATCTGGGGTTAAGCCACATCATTGGGCAACCTGGGAGCAACAAGTCTGTGTTAGGAAAGCATAGAGTAGAAAAATAGTAATTTTTAAGACACATGGGATAAAGCTTCAGGAAAGATTATTCCGCAGTCCTCTCTCTCGGAGAGCACCCATGAGAACACAAAGGAGCAGTATAGGGCACACAGCCGACTGCTGGTGACCAAATAAATGCTCCTCCACATCCTGGAGGGCTCTGAGCCTCTGCAGGATTCATGCAGGTCCTGCAGAAAGCCAGGGCAGCTGAAAGCAGCTCCCAGGCATAGCTGGTTCTGACAGCAAAAGAGGTCAGTGCACACACTGATGTTGCATTTTCACAGTAGAAAACAGTGTCTTCAATGACAAAGACTGCTAATGCTATCTGGCACCAACTTCTAAGAGGTTCACTCTAAAAATACATTGAAATATATCTCTCTACTCGTGTCCTTTGTGTGGCACTTGAAAAAGATTGTACTAGGACCACTACTGCTAAGATACTGCAGAGTAGTTTTGGGCTATTCTTGGTTATTCTTTTCTCATAACGCTGCATTTCTGTATTCACCACATCTCTTCTTTAGCTTGGGGTTGTCTGGTTCTTAAAAGAGCTTAGTCTAAGCTATATTGTCATTGTAATGACAGACTGGATCCCAGTACCAAGCCTGTCTAGGAGAATGTGCTTGTATGGTTATAGAAATCAGGAGAGGCAAGGCTTAGATTTAGAACATGAAAGGAGTCTCCCCCGAACGCATGAAGGCTGTAAAGAGTAAGATTTATTTTCAAAACAAATGATACAGCTCAATCATGGCTGACTGAGGATTCCTGAGAACCAGGATGGGTGAAATGTCATTGTCGCTTCAATAAGCTTTGAAGGAAGGTTCTATAGTCCTCAAGCAGGGGAAAAGTAACTCAGAAAGCCAAGCCCACAAGGTGCATCCAAAGAAGCGGTACAGGAGATGAGGGGAAGGGGCAGGACCTGTCAGTAAAGGGTCTTTGAGCCCCTGTGCTTCTTGCTCCCATTCTTGTCCAATAAAACCAATGCATCTGCTACTGGGCCCTGTGTGACAGCCAGCTTGCGTCCCCCTTGACAGGGGAGTCCCATACTGTTGGCTGCCACCATGGGTGATGCATGCTGTGAGCAGGCACTCTCTGCATCCCCGTAACAAACTGCATTCCCCGCTGGATTACTCATACTCCACTGGCTGCTGTTTTTCTTCATGTGCACTCATTTGCAAGCCATTAAACAAGAGGCACAAAGCTGTCTGTAGAATTAGGTCACGTGTGTTGCTTTGTCAAGCCATTGAGCTTGCCAAAACCAGGATTTTCTACCATCACAAGGGAGTTTTTAAAGCTCTGTCCATGGCAAAAGAAAAGAGGAGGAAAATAAAAAGGGGGGAGGGAGGGGGAGGGGTGTGTGTAGGAAACAAAAGGAAACAAAAAAAACCCCAAAAGTAAAAAAGAAAAAAAACTTTACCCACCTCCCCCACTCCAAAACCTGTGCTAGCAAATAATAAAGGTGAAGTTAGTATCCTGTGACACTTATGTGAAATACTGAATTACTGTCCTTCAACGTGACATTTAATTTCCAACCCAAGCAGATGTTTCTTACCATGCTTAACTTCCTTCTCTTCTAACTAAGCTGCATGTGGAAAAGCAACTCCATTTTATACAGAATATTGTTTTTGTCCAGCGGCGTCTCTCCCTTTCATCTTCCGGGCTAAACATGAACTGAACCCTAGGAGCAGAAAGCAGATAAGCATTGACTCGGAACAGATGCCAAACTGGCCAGCTGTTGATATTCACCCAGGACTTCAGACTCAGGACATCCAGCATCTCTGCTTTTCCATGAACTGCATGTCCTTCCTGATCTCAGGACTCTGGCCACCTTTGCTGAAAAACAGCTCAGGTTCAGTGGCGCGAGAAAAGGTGTGGGGTGAGGTAGTCCCTGAGGCAGGCTAATCTTAAGGGGAAGCCCAGCAACGCAACCTTGCAAAAAAGGATATTGTTGGAATATTTCCGTTTAAAAGTGTTTACACAATGACAGACCCCTAATAATAGGGCAAAGCCAGGAAATTTGGCTGTAAGTGCTGTTGAGAGAGTAGGAGAGTGCCTGGTAGAGGGTGGAAGGGGAGAAGTAGAAACAAAGAGGTTGTCCTGAGCCACACCTGAGAGATTTCACTTTGGGGTGGAGGAACAACCTCAAAACAGGCAGCCCCCACCCCCTTACATGGGTCTAGATTTCACTAGCTTTTGTGCAGAAATCATATGTTAACCAAGTAGAAAAGTTTAAACAAATGGAAAAGCTTTTGCTTCCCACTTTGGGTTGCTGTTGTCCTGCACCAGGGGACTATCAGACCAGAGGTGTGGTGGAAGCATTGGGTCCTGGAAGCAAGACCGCTGTGTTTCCCACCTAAGCTTGGGTGAGAGCAGGCAGTAAAACTCAAGCCTGCATTGCTCTGGACAGTTAAGCACAACCTCTGTGCTGACTGTGACTAACATCACAAAATTACTTTTAAGACCGAGAGTCCAGAACTTTAGCAATGTCAGATGTGTGCCTGTTGCATAGCACCGAAGCCTCTCTTGTTTTCTGCCTGGCTGACATCCCTTCTGCAGACGGAACAGAAATACCAGCTAGAAACGAGCGACTTTCTTCATTTCTGTGGTACTGCATCCTAGCTGCTGGGACCAGCAGGGGAGCACAATGACAAGGTCTCCATTGTCAGCATGTTCTGGAGAGCCAGAGAAGGCTGTTTCACTTGAACCTGTGCCAGATCACAACCACAGGCAGAATCCATCTGAAATTTAAGAGGATGTTTGCATAATTTCAATGAAACATTCAGCTGCAGGGGAACTGAAGATATAGCTTGGGTCCAAAGCGTGCATGGGAAAACCTTCATGGCATTACCCGATAACTGGATGGAACAGCATCATCAGTTTGGTTTCACTCCTGCTGTAGGAGTCGGGCCGGTGTTCCTCCCAGCAAGGTGAAGCTGCTGTTGAGTAGGCATTTCACTGCTCTGAGTGTCATTTTAATTAGTATTAATGTTTTCAACCTTCACTCTGTGTATCAGATTCTTTTTGTTCTTTTATAAGGTAAAGACATTAGTTCTAACTGTGGGATCCATGTACTGTGCCACTCTTTATACCTTATTAGCTGTATTTTTTTGGATGTAATAAGTTAGTTTCAGCTACTGCAGCTCTATGCCTGTTGGTTGTGGTGAAGTTACACCAGGAATTAACTTGAGTCAGCTTTTTTAGTAATACATCTAATGTTCTGTGTTATTTGAATGGCTGTGGCTGGAAGGATAATACTAGACATTTCATTTTCTCATTGACAATTATCTCATAGCTTTCCTTTGCTAGGCAGAAGTCTGGGGGGAAAAGCCTTTGGCAGGGCTGGCCTACCCCCACTTACTATCTCTCCCGGAGAGATGTTGGAGGGAGGAACAAGCAGCTAGGCGATGCCGCTGTGTGCCTGCACCATCTCTGCTATCATCCTGGTCCATCAGGCGAGCTGCTCCTCTGGCTGTGCTGCAGATGTGTGTGACCTTGGCAGAATCATGCACTCCTTGCTCTTGCTGCTTCATTCCTATTTTGCAAAACTGGGCTTTGGATAGCCTTGGTTTCATTATTAAAAATGTTTAAAAATTCTTGTTGAATGGACTGTCCTACAGCTACTCTTTCTCCCAAGAGAAGCTTTTCCTTATCTCCAGTGGCAATGACAGGGGTCATTTTCCCCTGCCAACAAATAATAGACAACAATAACTTGTTTCTAAGAACAGAGAAGACTGGAGGAAGTGCTTGTGTATTTCTTAGAAATCTGATAACAGGAAAAGCTTCTAAGCATGAAAATACGTATGACCTTAAATGTTGTTGTGGAATATCTCACAGATATTAAGCACAACTACTGACCCCAGCATGTAAGTATTGAAAGGGTTACATATGGGATGTGACCTTTCTAGGGAGCAGTTGTGCAAGTTGCCTTGTAGGTCCTGTGTTGTTTATTGAAACACTGGATGTGTAACTAAAATACAGCAATAGATTCATGGAGAAAAGACAGTGTTACCTTAATATGAAACTCAGTCTCATGAACATAGGTAAAATACCTTGACAAGGCAGAAGACCTGTGCCTGAACATCTTCCTATCATATACATGGGTTTTTTTCATTCACAGTGAAAGACTGACTACATGCATGCACACACATACACACACACAAACACCTAATGCTATTTCATCCTGAAATAATAGCAAATATACTAAAAATATCAATAGGAAGGTGATCAAACCTGCTATTAGGAAGAGGAAATGTTTTACAGGTAGAAAATGTAAAATGTGCTTGTTTGTTTTTCTTCTCATTTTGGTTGTTTCTGAGTGTGATGTCTGAGGTAATGAGCTCTGTGCCGCTGAGGAAGTGTTTATCCCTTCAACTTAGGGGTAGTTGTGCATCTGAATCTGCAATTCTGTGCATCTGAAATATGCACATTTCCAGGCAGATTTTGCTGTCATGGAGAACAGTAGTGAAACTTCTGTTAATAGGAACAGGAGCATACAGTGATGTCTTAGTATTTTGCAGTTTATAAGGTACAAAAGAAAATAACTCTCCATTACTGCTGTGAATCTAGACATCATACAGGCAGCTGAGGCTTGAAACTAGAGCCATCCTCTTGTGTTTAAACATTGGTCGTAGGCAGCCACCCCAGACAATATGCAGCCCTTTTAGGAGAAGATTGGAAAAAATGGTTTTGTTTGAAGTTTGTTTTTTGGTCCCCAGAGGATGATTCTGAGAATGGGTATGAGCTTTAGGGTCTTCTTCCAAAACTGGTCCGGAAAAAGGTTGATCATCAGTTGTTTGGATCCGATAGCATTTGTCTGACATTGCATAAATTCTTGGGCAGCTAACAAAACACCATGGCTCAAAATAGAAATCAAATGGTCCAATGGGATGGTCTGTTACCTGTAACTTCTTTTACAGGGCAGTCAGTGGTAGCCCCTCAGGAACCACTGGAACCAATTTGTTGAACTGCATGCCTTTCCTGGAGCCAGTTTACTTGCAGGACTCTGGCCCATGTCTAGATTACACTTCTCTTAGTAGGACAGTTTACTTACAAAAACAGAAAAACTGTCTTTGGGGAGATTCAGCGTGACTTTCCAAGCCAGGTTTCCTGAAGCTACAGAATAATCACAATGCACAAAATATGCCTGCCCGTTATTAAGCTCGTATGTGATCTCTGATCTCCTGCTCAAGTCTCTTAGAAGGGAGAGCTGGATGTGGGTGTGTTTGCAGAGCTCAGACACTTGAGCCTGACCGATCCATGCCCTGGGGAGGCTGTCAGGAGCCTACCAAGGCATCTGCAGCTTCCAGAGGGGGAAATATCATAGTTTTGTAAAAACAGAAGAAAGAAAGGATTGTTATTTTGCAGCTGTTCTTTAGCTTATTTACCATCTGCAAGGGGAGAAAATGTCCTTTTTTCTCATTTTTCTTACCTTGTAAATTTTCCTGCCATTTTTTTATCCTGAGTTACTTAGACTTCGCAGTCTTTATGTCTGTGGTCAATTAAATTTGGTAAGTATACTTCTGTAAATTTTCTGCTTCAAACATGAGAAATAATACAGGAAAAATGATCACATAGGCATAAAATAGCCATTACATCTCATTCATTTTGAAAACAATGTATAAGGGAATTTTTTAGTTCAGTTTTAAATAAGGATTGTCCCATCCTCTAACTCTCCCTTTCCAATGCCAAATTCAAGCTAGCCATCTACAAAGCCTGTATTTTATGTCTGAAAGTTCTTAGTTTTCATATGTGAGACAAAGGAAAATTAATATTCTTCCTTTTAGCTTTTCACTACATTACCATATATATTAAACATATGTGTGGCATGTCCCAATGGTCAGGTCTCTCTCACAAAATCATGTGTGTTTGCATCCACAGCTGTTAAGCGTGTGTTACCTCAGTGTGATTTTGCTGATGATCAACAAAGCAAGGTTTACTGGGAGGGATGTTACCCTTTATTAGACAAACTGATCCAGTACTGACGAAAAACCAGATCTGGTGACAGGCATACAAGCCTTTCTGTATGTCTGAAACAGGAACAACAGACTGGTAGCTAAATGCATGTGCAAATTAGTTTAATCATCTCATTTCCATAATTAAAGACATTTTGTGTCTGTGGCACAGGGTGATGTCAACAAGATTATAGGACTTTTGATGCCTGGGAAGGTCACAGAAAGAGAAGGAGTTAGCTTTTGCCTCTAGACAGTAATTTCTGAAGTGAAAAGACTGTATTTTGTTGAGAACTTTAATACAGCTTTAGAGAAGAAAAATAGTGTAACACACATACTCCTGGGTCAGTCCAGTGGCTTCTGTGCTCTAAAGCACATTTGTTTTAAAAGGGAAGCTGAAAAAACACAAGTCAGTCAGATAATGTCTCTGGATAGATCATGTAGGTAGGAAAGGGATCATTAGTCATCATTATTCAATGATCTTTGCAGGATACTCCTTTCCCTTCTTCATGCAAGCTGCAGGTTTCATATGGCACGTTCACTTCTGCACCAGCCAGGGGACGGCATTCCTGCAGGCTAATAGGAACCAGCTGCTTGCCTACAAAAAAGGACAGAAGGAAGAGGTCATGAAAGTTAGATTTTTGCAGCCAGAGGAGACATCCCTTTAGAGATAGGGATGGCTTTGCCAGCCATATTTACCTCCTATTTGTCATCAAAACTACTGCATTATTTTTTTTCCTGAACAGCTACAAGGGCTAGTGGCCCTATTTCTGTGAAGAGCGAGAACATTTAAGCCCTTTTTGGCAAACAGTAATGGATTTTTTCCCTCCAGAGAAGCAAACCAGTTGATATGCACTTCAGAGGCCTGATTTATACCAGCATTTTTAGGAGAGCTTGAAAGAGGCATGAATAGTGAGAGAAGAAACTTAATACTAAAGTGTGAGTAGTGAGAGAAGACACTTAAAACTACACAGATTCAGTTGGTGGACAGATTCCTCAAATTTCCTACTTGGAGCTCAGGAGGCCTTGGCAGGAACATGCACTGGCTGCTTCACTTCATGAAAGATGGAGCCAAGCAAGAGCAACAAGATAATTAGAAAAAATTACCTGGGACAACTAGGGGTGCTTACTTTAGAGAAGAGAACGTGCAATGGCACATAAACCTTCAAACAAGTTACAAATAGTACAAAGATCAATTGTTTCATGCATGTGGTAAGAAGTGAGATGGGAAGAAACAACCTTCATTTTCACCCAAAACTTCAGGAGATGAAGCCTGCCCTGGGAGGAGGAACGGGACCTAGCGCAGCTGACAGAGGGATTCTTGGAGGTGGCAGGAAGGAGCCTACGGTTTCAACACTTTGTAGGAAAGGAACTGTGATGCTGCTGTGGTATATTCCTGCAGTGACTTCTTGGAGCTTGCAGAGAGTGGTACAACAGGTGAAGATGCAGAATCAACTTGGCATTTTAAGCAAGTTGCAGTCAGCAATTACTTCAGCCTTATGACTTCTACCTAGCCAATGTCTGTATGAGTTTCACCTCAAATTCAGATTTAGACAAGCACAAAATCCCATGGGAAAGCTTTGTAAACACCAAGCCACACATAATTTTGGTTTTCTTTTTTTCTTTCATCTCAGCGGGAGCTTATGCTTTGAAATGAACATGAGCTGTATCTCTCTGATAACAAGCCCATGTTTGACCCAAGTCAGACACTGCTTCTGAACTTCAGCAAAAGCATTCCTCAATTTTAGATTCTGTGGCAGCCCGAAGTCAGGATATTTTTCTTTTGCCTGTGGTTTTCCCTTAAACATTTTTTACCTAAGTTGCACAGTTTTGTATCATTCTGTAAATGAACTGTGTAAGGTTTTAGAACTCCTCTGTTGCCTTTGTGCTTTTCACATGTAGGATGGGGGTTGGTCAGCAGAGATGAAACCATGTATGTCTTGGAAATATTAATTTAATGCGTATTAAACAGGCAAAAATGTTTTAAGTATAGAAGGGCAGAGGACTGCAAATATTATCTGAAATCTAAGCAAGGAGTGAATAAAGTCGATTACTATCATTACTAGATGGCCCAAACATCTTTTCAGTATCACTGGGGTCTGTCCATAATTTTAACTGCAACAGAACATGAAACCATGGATGATGGGAACAAACTGGAGTACAGGGACTTGCAACGTGCTTACAGCCAGAAGTGGGTTATTGGAAACAGTGGTCAAAAAGCCAGGATATGCTGACCAGGGACTTAGGTGTTGCTATTGAATTAATGATATCACCAAGAAATGGGAGGGTGGACATGAGTAATGCCCAATGAAATCATTGAAAACATCTCCCAGGTTGACTGACACCGGCTATATCAGTATATTGTCTGTGGTCCCTTGCAGCATTTCTCTTCCTTTGAAGAAAATACGGAGGGTGTCTTTCTTGACCTAAAATACCTATGCCAGCAGCATTCTGATGCTGAATGTATATGTTAATCAGAGGAAAAACCTTCAGCCTGATCTCATTTCTATGTCCCACCACAGGATATCAATTGGGTACTTGTTGATGTAGTTGTGTTCCTGCACAAGGGTAAAACAATTATGATAACACACAGTTCTCCCCTGAGAGACACCAAGATGTCTTACCTATGCTAACCTCAAATGTAAGAACTCTGCCTGATAGCTCTTGAGAAAGGAAACAATGAAAGAAACAGAGCAAAACATTTAAGGGGGAAAGCACCAGACAGGAATTTCAGAAGTGGTTCAAAGCATGTTCCAACTACAATGGAAATTTTAGAAAAAAAATGAATTAAAATAACTGCTCCAGCATTCTTTAGATAGTCTGCATCGTTTGAGAAAGGATACACTTAAACTATTTATTTTAATTAAAAATAATAAGATTCCAGGGAAAGAAAACCAAAACTTACAACATCATAAAAAAATGGAAAAATACAAGGAGGAAGGAGTGAGCCCAGCCAAAGTTTAATATACAGCATAGCCCAGGGCTTGATTGCATTCATGGAAGACTGAACATAAGATAATGTAATGTGTGTAATAACTGTTTAAGGTTTTCATAAAATAGTGGTTTGGGGATAAAAAAATAATGTGAGTGTAGAAGTGCAAGAAATCCTTGGACATCACTTATCTATGTGCTTGAACTTCTGAAAGCAATTAAGTGTTTTTCAAATTTGTGCCCCACTGTACCCTAACTGCCCAGAAATATTTGCCATGTTTTCCTCATTTTTACAAGTTTAATCCATGCTTACGCCTTGTGATTTGTGTCCTTCACATGTTTACACTGTTGCTGCTGCTTTCTTGTGGCAGGCAAGGTCACACTTCCAGATCCACAGGTGACAGCTCCCACTTGTCCTGCTCATCACCCCTTCGGATGTGTCATTTCATAAATGGGTAATGAGGTGGTGGTCCTCCTCAGGGCTGGCTTATGACCTTTCTGAAGCCAAAAGATGTTATACCACCTACTTGGGTGTGACAGATGTGATTTTAGGCTGTGTCTGTGTAGTTAAAACATCTGCTAGTGTTTTTTACAAGGGTATTGGTAAATCCAGTGGAACAGACAGTGACTTTCTTCTCCACCTCACACAGAAGCCTTTGATGTGTCTGGGGTTACTGTTTATCTTTCTAGTGAGGAATAGTCCCAGTCAGGCGATCAGATCTCTCTGTGCTTGATGGTAATTTCCCACTCAAGCAAAAGGCATTTTTTGTGCTGTGACCAAAGTAAAATCCCAGCCCCGAAGTACCCACAACCCAAGGTGGATGTGGAACAAGCCCTTGGCAAATTATGTTGCCCATCGTGACACAAAACCCTGGGACCAACAACAACAACAAAATCTTAAAATTTGCAATTAAGTGTTGCAAAAGTTTCCTAGAAGCTGGTGCCTCGTGACTGGAGCCCGGTACTGGATCATGGGGTTGTCAATCACATACCTTCTCCTGCAAAATCATGAGCTGCCAACAAGGCATGCTACCTCTCCTGGTGTCAGTGTAGTCTCAGCCTCACCCCCTCTTCCTTTTCTTTCATTAGTGCTGAAGTGGCATGGGGTAAACCGTGCAACAGACTGCTCCCTTGGCCAGGAGCCCACACCTCACATCGCTTAACTGAGGCTCGTGTGGGCGGGTACCTCTCCGGCCATTTTTGCACTGAAAAGGAGAGGAGCCAACTCTTACCTCACACCAGGAGTCTGGAAAACATCTCTTCTCTCCTCCTCATTAATTACTTGGAAGGAGACGTGCTGCAGCTAACAGCTTGAGGTAATTCACCTAATTCACAGCTGGCCGGGAGGCACTGTGATTGTGGGGGCTGGAAGATCCATTTTTGAACCCAAAAGCTGTAAAGAAATCTCTAACAGCATGATTTATGTAGAAGGCTGCATCAATAGTTTATGGTGCAGAGTAACCCCAGATCATGACATTTTGAACCCTTCAAAAATGCAGGAAAAATCCAGGCTTCAGGCTGGCTGACCTGAACTAAAGCATCTTTGCAGACTGACCCTGCAAAATGCTTATTGTGCAGAGTGAGCTGTATAGGAATGTGCTGTAGCCTGATGGAAAGGACCCTCTTAACTGTGAACACTGAGGGACACTAGAAGGCAGGTTTTTCAAGTGTCACCCTATCCAGCCTGCTGCAGTAGTCATTATTTCAAAACACCCCAAAATCCTGAGTGAAAGCCTCAAGATGACAGGATTCAGCTTAGGAGAAAATAACCTGAACAACTTTTGGTACTATGTAGTGAGTTCCTTTCCCTTTATTTTACAGTTGCAAGCCCTGTAGCAATCACTTTACTCACATTTTTGAGCTTTTTTCCACCACTGTGAACAGTAGAAACTCTTGAAAAATACATTTCTGTGAGCTCCATTCATGTTCATTCATTTAGTGTAGCCTCAAGCAAACAGCTGAATGAGACACAGGACGAGCAAGAGAAATACAGTATTTGATAGGAAAAATATAGAAGAAACCCAACATTATTAATGTCAAATTGATATTTATCTTTACATTTTCAATCTGATTTTTGGAGAAAATTGATTAACTGCTTTTGCCCACTGCTGCATGTCATTACGAAGGCAACAATAGCAGCAGCAATACACGGTCTTGTGCTGTCTGTGGAGTTTAAGAAACAAATTCATGGGCATACGGGGGCTCACAGCTGGGTGTTGTGCTCCAGAAAAGGTGACAAACTCGCCTTTTGCAATGATAAGCAATCAGCTTGGGGTCATAGTGCCACAGTGTACTTCCAGTGAAATTACACCAATTTAACCAAATCCATTTCTTCTTGTGTTAAAACAGGTATAACACTTTTGTGGAGTATTTAACTTCTGTTAAGAGTGGTTCAAAATTATTTGCATCTAAAATAAGCCCTAAAAAGGGCATAGTCTTGATTGGGAAACTTTTTAGGATGTGATGTAGGAACTGCTCAATTTTCTGAAAAGACTTCTATTGATTTGTTGAGTTTTGATGAAATAGTTGCAGGACCGGCATGAGACTTATGTCTCCTGATTTTTAGTGCCCCTGTTAGTTTGTATTCAGTGTGAGATAGTTACGCTGTGAAATTGATGAAGTGTTTGTAGTTGCACATGCAAAATTAAAGGACACTTTTTGGAATGTTGAATTTGGTGGTAAATTCCTCTGAAAGCTTTGGCTTACACAAGGCCTATCATGATTATTTTATTACTCAATGCCAGGTTTGCTATTCCCTTAGCCCATTTGATCTTAATGAGATCCACATTGCAAAAACCCCATGCAGTCTGTACGGAATATATACAACCTTGCATGTTTATTTAATGTTGCTTACTTCAAGACCACTTAGGATGAGGAGAAAGAAGGTGGCTTGGTTCCTGCATGTGCAAAAGTAAAGGCAGATACAAGCTGTGTCAGGAAATTAGGGGCACACTTGGAATTAATTAGTTTCTGTATTGCTTTGAGAATATTATATGCTGGGCTTGAGGAGTGCTGCTGATGTCATCTGCCATGAAAGCACAGCTGGAGCACAGCATGAAGGCAGCAAATCCCTGAGACAGAATCACACTTGGTATTTCAGCCACAGCCACGTGCAGTTTTCTGGGAACTGATGCTGTCTTACAGGCAAGGAAGTTGGTCTGGAAGCTGAGAAGTAGATCCACCCCCATAGGCAGGAGGGATTCCTGCCCAAAGGCAGGGTGGCCTTCAGAGCTGGTGTGGCATGGCCATCCACTGGCTCCTGCGCACCCACCAAGCCCTAAGTCATTTGGGCCTGCCTGCACTTACATGCTGATTTCTGCGTAAATAAACAATGAATACTTCTTGCATCAGGGTAAGAGAGATGTCTCCATAGCTGAATGGTAAAGGTCCCTGCAAAGAATCTGCAGCAATAGGATGAGGCTGGCAAAAGGCAAGAAGGTGAGGAATGACAATCCCAGTTTAGGGACAGGAAGGGAAGGCTTTGGCTGAAATGATATCACTCCAGGTCCTGCAGATTGCCTTGAACCACAGACTGGGAACTGAGCTCCAAGTGGTGGTCAAATCCCCGCTCGGTGTGTAAATCCTGAGCCAAACACTGTCGTTGTTAGGGTAGATCCTAACCAAGGAGAGGAACGAAAGCCCTGGTTGAAATGAAGGCTGACTGCATTCTAATTTTCCTGTTGCTGTCATAGTTTAAAACTTGGAAAAAGAGACAAATGGACCAGGTTTAGGTCAGGCAGAGCACAGTATAAATCAGAATTAAATAGGCTCTGCATTTGTTCATCTGCACTTAGAGCTCAGTAAATGCAATGTCATCTTTCAGCTGAAATTTGGCTGCACTGTGAACTGTTTTGCTCTCTTTCCTTTCCTGCACAGCTGGAAATGAATTCCTCTTCAGTCCTTTTTGGGATGTGGTGAAGAGTGAAGAGAGAGAGGGGAAAGAAATCTGGCAAGGAAAATGCTTGTTCTAGATAAAGTGAAAGAAGTTGAAGTTAAACAAGGCAGTGTCACCTATTTAGGGGTAAGATGACACTTGAATCAACACTGGACCAGTGCAGCAGCAGCTGAAGTGGGGGAAGCATAAACTAGAAGCATTCAGCAGTTTGGGGAGAAGGGGAGTGACTGCTGACCGAGGGTTTGGGCACAGATCTGTGAAATGTTCATGTGCTCTCAGTGCTCTGAAGTGGGGGGGACAGAGAAAAAGTGCCCTGGAGTTTCACGCAAAAAAAAAAAAAAAAAAAAAAAAAAAGTTTGCATTCATTAGAGGTGGCGGAGCTCTGTCTGTGTATAGCAGTGCAGTCACTTTCCTCCTTCCCTGGGAACAAGGAAAAAAAATACAGCCCTAATAAGGCATTTGACACAACTGCAAATGATGAGAGCATGCCACTTGAAGTGAAGCTGCGATGCACAAGGCTCCTCCTGAGCCACAGCTTGATACCAAAAACAACTCGGAGAGTGACTCAGAGGTGAGTCTTTTCCCCATCACCACTATTAGGGCTGCCGGACAGCTCTGCAGGCAGTGGTAGGCAGAGTCACGTTCTCCCTTGCATTTCATGACGCTTGCAGAGGAAGAAAGGTCAGACCATGAAGCCAGCAAGGTTTTGTTGGGGTTTTGCTTTTAGAAAGTATGCTGTGGGTTTTTGCCAAGCTTGAAGTTTTTCCACAAGTCATCTCAACAGCCTGCTACTTCTGCCAGACAGCTCATTGCAGACATCAACTTGAGCATGTATTCTGCTACCAGCTCACGAAACCTAAAGCTTCCTACAAAGATTTTAAACCTACAAGCAGCAGAAGCCAAACCAGAAAGCCAGAAGCACTAGCCTAATTATGCTGAAGCTGTCTGGAGTAATGCTAAGTGACACCAGTTGAGAAGTTTCATGAAGATTAACCACCCACCTCCTAATTGCTTTGAAATTCTTCATTCTCACTGCAAGGGAATTCACCTCTGCAAGGGCTGGTAGAAAGAAATGTGAGGAACCACAAAGAAGAAAAGGCAGGCTGAGTGGAGTTTCTTTTTAAACAAGAAAATGGGGGAAGCTGCCTTGCAGTTTGTGCATGGCAGAACTCAGGAATTAACAGGACATCCCTAAGGCTCCAGAAAGTCAAAAAAATACCAACTCAGACTTTTAGATATGAAACCATTTTCTTCTGTTTGGCAGCATACGGCTTTCTTATCAGAATAAGCAGCATAATATATATAAATATCCATAAAGCTAAGCAGGAAAGTGTATTGCAGCTGTTTGCTCATACAGCATCTCTTTAGATTGGGACAGTTTTCTTTGCAGTGATCACTTGCTTTTGGATCATACAGTCTTGCTCTGAGTTTATAATGCTTCCTAAGTTGTGGGGGTGGAGGTGGGGGTGGGGGTGGGGGTGCAGACAGGTGACAACACAGATGGCACGTGGACGATGACTGGCACTACAAGAAAAGAAAAGCAAAAGAACAGAGTATCAGCAAGAGTCAAACACAAAAGCTTAATCTAGAATTGCTGTGATTTGACCTGGCTCTACTGTTGGGGCCATTCCAAGGGGTGAGGAGAGAATGAGAAAGCCTGTAAGTCAGAGGCTCTCCATCCTTCTTGTTTAGACATTCACTAACAATTTAACAGTGTTTGCCTGAAAACATCAACCAAGCAATACTGGCACAGCTCTCTATGTGGACAAAGCCTACAAAAAGGAGGGAGGAAGAGTATGAGTTATAAATATTAGTCTTTAATTGGATTTCCCACAATACAAAAATCGTTTAACGGTCAAAGACAAGGGGGAATCAGGGAGATCTTGAAAGCGACTGAGATTCACACTTGCGTTGTCTGGCCTACCATGATGTATTACACCATAAAATGTTTTCTTGTCCTTTATTAAAGAATATGTGCCACTCCATCCCACTGCACTCTTTAATACTCCCAAATGAGCCATCTATCACTGTCATAACATTTTAGTAGCTTGCTTCACCTGCTTCAGTATTCCTATGCCCAATTCTACTTGCGCACCTTCATGTGAGGGGCAGTGGGAAAACTCTCACAAAAAGGACAAGTAAAGGGAGAGAGTTACAGACAGCTCCCAGCACCTGCAACTTTGCATCTGTAATTGATCTCTTCACCCTGGGGTGGTGGTGCCCCTGAAGAGCATTTGCCAGAATTTTCTTCTCTTTGTAACAGCCCCATTCACTCATGTTGTCTAACTTTATGGTGTCATCCATAATTTCATCTGCATTCTCACTGTTATTTTTTCCTCAGCAGATTTACTTCCCTTTCTCCCAGAGCTCTCAAATAAAGCACTGTCTCCCATTTGCAAGCAGACCAACACACCCATGAGCCAATATAGTCATATAATGGTAATCGTAACTTACAAGAAATCTAGCAGTCACCGGCAGGCCTGTGATAGCTGTCTCCTGAATGTCACCCAGTGGGAAAGGATAGGTACTTGCTTCAGTGACCCGCTTGCAACTGGCATGCCTCTTATTTAGGGCCATAAGAAACAAATTTACACTGCACCACAGAATGTAAAAATGTCACTGTGTAATGTTTGGGGTTTATTCTTTCCCCATGGTCTTAAAATCCTCATTGTATTTGCAAGAATGCTTCAGAGTTACAATTTCACAACCTATTCCACTTCCCGTACTGTCACCCAAAATAGTGGTTTTACAGGCAAAACTGTTCGGCAGTCACAAAAGCAGAAAATAAGCAGCGTCACCCATGTGTGTGCAAGGAGATATTTTTCTGGCAGCAAATGAGTGCCACCGGGTTCGTTTCCAGTAGAGGGCAGAAATCGACACAAGGTTCAACAAGCACAAATTTGATGTACTTAGGTTTTGCCAAAGCTGCTCAACCGAGATGGACCCAGATCAAGATTTGCATCCAAAGGAGATTTGAGAGAGTTCAGTGTTGTGTATGGAGCTAAACTCACAGTTCACTGCAGTAGCAATGCTCTAAAGGAAAATTCTGCATCTAAACACCACCAACCTTTTGGGGGGATATTGTGATCTCAGTTTGAACTTGACCCTTGTCATTCAAGCCTCTCTCAGCTGTATGGTTTCTTGTTTCCAGAGATGTGAAAAGCCATTATTTCTTAAAGCATACTTCTCATTACGCTTAATGCACTTTTAGTTTCTTAAACTTAATGCCATTATATGGCCTGTATAGCACACTGTTCAATGGCACCTTTGAGAGCTGTGGTACTGGTAGCATCTAGATCATGGCAAGACTCAGGAAAAGAAGAAGAAATTCTAGTTTGGAAAATAGTGTCTATGTAAATCTGGTGATACAGGGGAAAAAGCATTTTTCATGCAAACAGTACTTCCCAGACAGTGAAGTTACAATACATATGTGGTAAACTCCAGTTTGGGAATGAGCTGTGTTTCGAAATCCTTCTTTCCTTATCTCTCCTTTCCCTATGGGATCTTTTTCCCATGCATCTTTGCTACCATCTCCTGTCTACTGGCAGCAACTCTGTCAGCCTTGCACCAGAATGAAAAAAAAGTCCACAGAAGATATTATTCCTACCTTCCAGGACTAGCTGATGGTCTAGAGAGGCCCAAAATCCTCATAAGGATGTGTCGCCCTGTTCCCTGAAGAACATTTTTGCAATAATCTGGTTGAAAAATATGCACAAAGGGGAACATATAAGTTGTCACTATTACCTCAAGAAGCATGATCCTGTAATTAATTCATATTCCTAAAGATTATAACAATTTTCTAAAAGTTTGGTGGTGGTTCTTAATATTGTGTGTATTCTAGAAACCCTGTGGCTTTCCGTTTTACCTTCCCTGTGACCTCAGCCTTACAGGCTTCCTTTCACAAGTGCACTCTCTTGTTTAGGCTTGGCAAAGTATGGGATGAAAGACTAATCAATGCATTTGCTCCACAACTTTAATTTGGTTGAAAATCTTAACTGCTTCCATTTAGCGGTGGTAGTGGTGGTTAATGAGAAAAAAAAATAGCTGAGTACTTCTAGCAGCTGAGGCAAGAAAATTACTCCAGTCAGGAAGAAGAAAAAATCTTAAAATGTAGATTAGTATCTAGAAAAACGAAGGAAAGGAATATTTTTCTGTTCCAGAACATACACTGGGGAAAACAAGGAGGAAGCATCACACCCTTCAATAAAAATTCTTATTTCTTTATATTTATGATAGCTTTTTGTTACTTGCACGCACACAGCTACTCCCTGAGTATCAATAGCAGATGTTACCCCTACATATAAAGAGGGGAACCACATATAAAGAGGCTGAGGACTGCCTCTTCTGAAATATTTTGCAGAGCTGTGGTCCTGGTGACAGCTGCCTTTTGGAAAGGGCCATGCAAGAAGAGACAGGAAAGGTATGGCTCCTTCACACCACACACCCTTCATCCTTACCCACAGCTTATAGCTCTCAGTGACTGTAGCCTCCAGTTTTACCAGGAAAACTGCTTTCCCTCCCACCAGGTCAAGCAGTTAGAGGTGAGTGAGGAGGAACACTTCACCCACATTGACTAACCTTTTTTGTTCTACTGATCTTCATGGTTGAGAGCAAGGGTTCAAGGTCGCAGCTGCAAGTGTGCTTGCTGTGAGAAGAGTGACCACAGAAGCAACGCTGGTACAGGAACTGATAACGAACACTACCAGAGCCCTTGAGAGCTCAGATGCATAAAGCTGCCTTGTGTCATGCAGTCTCACACTGCAGGGTAGCTCTGTGTGTGGGAAGTCCACAGTGGCGTTGCAATATCCGTAAGCAATTGCTTGGTCATACCTCATTTTGCAAATTAAACCCATTTTGGTTCTCTGGCATTAGTAAGCAAATGTGATGGCAGGTGATTTACCAGATGATGCTCACACATTTGGAAATTCAAAATAGTTTATAGAATCTGAGAAAATGTACAAAATTCATGGGGGATGATTAAATGAGAGAGTTGCATGATATTACATACGTCTATCTACTGGATTCAAACCCTTACTTCCTTCTTCTCATGATGACTATTAATACATTAGGTTATATACGCTTAATATCCTATGCACACTTACTTTCCTGGTTCACACCATGCGCTGAACTGATCTGTCTACAACTCACACTTGAGTTCTGCTGCCTGCTCCCCTTGCTCCTCTGTCCGTGCTGATGGGTTCCACTCATGCTCTGGGCTTTCTCACGAACATGGGTCTGAGTCGATGGAAGCCTCCACCAGAGGCAGGGAGTCCACCACGGTTTGCTCCTACGTCCCTGGGCTGCCTACTTAGTTCTAGGAGTCTGCCAGCACAGGTTATTTGCAGCAGAGCAGCCTGTTGTTTCAGTGTTGCTGGAGTAAAAGAGCGTTCACTTTCACTGTGACCACCCACCTCCTAGGACAATTAGTACTGCCATAATGACAGTTGTAAGGGTGAGCTTCTTACAATGCTGGAGTGATCTTTAGTAGGGACAGGCTTGATGACAGCAACCTCAAGATGTCTGAAATACCACAGAGATCCTCTAATGGGATTCAGGAATGCCTTTATCCTCATTTGCTGGCTGCAGCTGGAAAGACATATGATTTTAATTTTAGCTAGCTCTCCACCATTTCAGAGACATATTTACAAGAGCACAAACTGACAGAACAGCTCTGCAAAACAACAGCTCATTGAAGTACCACACAGCATATAAAAACCAAAATGCCACAATATAAGACCTACCAAATAAACGTGTGATGGAATAGGCATAAACAAACACAGGATGGTTCTGTGCTTGATATGTGTGCTTTTGCATACTTCTTTCTGGTTGTGTAAGTGGATTTGTGCCTCTCCACCAAACAGCCAGTGGAAGATAACTGCTGGACTGGGCACCTACAAGTCTATTTAAAAAAACAAACAAACAAACAAACAAACAAACAAAAAAAAACCAAAAAAAAAACCCACAACAAAAAAGTAATCTGCTTTTCCTCTTATCATTTTGTTGGATCCTATAATATATTTTTTATGTATTTATATATTTATTAATCTGTCTTTCTTTTTCATTTTCTATGTTAACAGGTGTTTTTGTATGGTTGCCATGGGATTCAAGCAGCATTTGTTATACTAACGAAGACAGATGAAACAACATTCACATTCCATGTGGCCAAAGAAACGATAGGATATTTTGAAGGAAGTGGCCCTACTGCTGCAATCTTGAAGGTTTCTGAGTACATTAATGGTGAGAAGTAGAAAGTAAATCAGTAGGATTAAGAAGAGGATCACAGTTTAGAACAAATTAGACTTACTGCATTAGCAGAACAACAACAGTGATGTGTCAGGAGGCCTAGAAACACACTACACACACACACCCCTCAAGACAGTTTGGCATTGGAATAGCTCTTGGTGTCCAGAGCAGCAAAGATACCAAATACTTTGTGAGTTAATCTTGTTAGCCAGGAGTAAGGCACTGAAGGGAAAGAGCCTAAGCCCCACCAGATATTTTTTAGATTTTATTTAATTTTACTTTTTTAACTGGCTGTGTTTTGTCTATGTAGCCAAAAGCTATAAAACCAACAGATTGTTTTTAAATAACATGTTGAAAGCACTGGTCAGGTCCCTCGCTGTAGGGGTTTCCAGCCTTTCAGTCAGGGCTGTTGTATCTGACTGCGTAAATATGGTATGGCTTGCTTGTTAGGGGTTAAACTCTCTTGTTTTCTAAATAAATTCTGGGTGCTGCAAACCCAAGAGAGGAGGAATCCAGAGCTTCAGGGAAAAGAGAAGGCTCAGTCTGAAAGCTCACACTGGAGTTGGACAATATAGGACTTCGCCTCTGGCTGCTGCCTTGTTATTTGGAAAGATATTTAATTGTTCTTTAGCGTTTGATTGTGAAGAATATCTTGAAACTGTGACAGAGGAAAAAGAACATAGCAGGAGGAAACTTGGTTTATGCATCCTTTCAGCAGCCAAGTGTTTTGTGAAAAAAGAAAGCAAACAAAGATAAGGGGTTTTTATTTATCTTGAATTGCGAAGAGCTCCTCTTCTACCCCCAAAGCCAGCCTTGCCAGCACACAGCTCTTTCCTATCTCATGTATATACCCCAAAAGAAGAGGAAAAGAAATATCTATCAACTCTTTGACACTTTCTCAACAAAGTACCACCCAATCTGATGCCATCCCAGGCTTGGCCACTGCAGCAAAACCTGACCTGACACATGCTCGGTCATTGCATGCTGTTCAAGTTGTCCTGTGTGTTCATACAGTACCTAGATAAGATGACACGTAGATTGTATGTGGGCAAGGCACCCACCTCCATCATGGACTTGTCAGGCAGGACTTTTATCCCCCAGCACTCCTGCTCTTACCTGTGTGAGAGGGGCAGTAGTACTGTTCCAGTGTGTGAGGGGTTGCGAGATAAGTGACATTACAGGCATAAAAGCGCTCAGTCCCTGTGGTGAGAGAGGTCACAGTGATTCAGAAGGGTCAGCTGAGCTGAAAATCTTAAAGGAAATCTTGCCTTGTAGATACTGACAGGGATAATAAGTACCTGAACAGCTGCAATTCACTTAGATATGTGCAGTACCTAATGTAATTTCCTTACCTAAAAAGCAGGAAACAAAGCAACAAAATACTCCTTGACATGTGACATCACTTCTTAGCTCAGTTGCAACTCCGCAGGAGGCTCGCTGTGTGAACGTTGGTTATGCCTTTCTTTTGTTTGAATGTGGATGTTGTGGATGTCCCACCCTGTGCACACAGGTACACACGTGTGCATTCCGGAATACACTTGCATTCCCAGGAATGCTGTGGCTTGTCCAGCCAAGCTGCAGGGTCCAGTCCACTCCTAGTAACCCTGTTCACCAGCTAGCATTAGTAGTAATGACAGAGGATTTGCTTCCCAGAAGTACTGAGCTGCTTTCACTTAACATTTAGGCAAATTTACCTTCCCAAAGCGCTACTGGAAAAGTATCTGGAAAAGTCAACAGAGGTGTCAGGGGTTGTGTTAGCTTGTGCTCTTTCAAAGCATTGCTTGGTGCAGCACAGGACTGAGCAGACAGTTGCCTCCCTGAGCCCAATGGCAGTGAATGTTGAACAGGAAAAGGTAACCGAGGTTGACTGCACAGTTTTCTATTTGCCATATTGATAATGCTTCGGTCAAGATAATGCTCTATCTAGTGGTTAAATTGCTGTGTTATCTGAACACCGACCACTGCTGAAAAACCCAAAGGCAAATTAACTTCAAGGTTTCACCACTCAAAACTGTTTATTTTAGCCACAGCAATGTGTACCCAGTGAGACCATCAAACGAAGGCACAATCAGCAGCAGCTCCAGAGGTATCTTTGCAGTGCTCATGATAACGGTCACAGGTCGCAGGCAGCTGACTGCAGAGCAGGGTCCTGTGGCAGTTAATGGGTGGATTGCCAAAGGAGAGCGCTGGGTAGCAACGACATTACGCGGTGAAGCTGCCTCTTTAGGGTCCTTCCTCCGTGCCTTGTCACAAAGCTGCAGGGAACAGTATTACTGGGGTCTCTTCTACTGGCTGCCCTTGAAAGTCCTTGAAAGTGAAAAAAACACTCAGATCCAGTCCGAGACAGGGGGCACCTAGATCTAGAAGACAGGGAACAGTTACTTGCTGTATTGGATTTGCATAGCAACGTTGGGTTTGGTTGGTTGGTTGCGGGGGGGGGGGGGGGGGGGGGGGGGGGGGGGCGGGGGTGCGAACGGAGGCTGCAGGGGTGGCTTCTGTGAGGAGGTCCCAGAAGCTGCCCCCGTGTCCCGCAGCGCCAGCACCAGCCGGCTCCAGGCCGGACCCGCCGCTGGCCGAGGCCGAGCCGGCAGCGAGGGCGGTGGCGCCTCGGGGGTGACGGCTGGGAAGGGGGAAAGTCGCTGTGCAAAGGCGACCGCAGGCAGCGGGGAGCGAGAGCGTGAGCGCAGCCGCCCTGCAGGCACCCGGGGCAGGGCAGGGCAGGGCAGGGCAGGGCAGGGCAGGGGGGCTCCGGGCGCCGGAGCAGAGGTTCCCCCCAGCCCGTGGGGAAGCCCCCGGTGAGACGGGCTGTGCCCCCAGCCCCTGGAGCCCACGGGGAGCAGCCCCCCCCCCCGCAGCCCGGGCAGGGCCCCACGCCGGGGCAGGGGGACGCCCCGAGGGGGCGGTGACCCGCGGGCAGCCCGCGCTGGGGCAGCTCCGGGCAGGGCCTGTGGCCCCGCGGGGACCCGGGCTGGAGCCGGCTGGGCCGGGGGGGCTGCGCCCCGCGGGGGGGCTCACGCTGGGGCAGGGGCAGAGTGAGGAGGAAGCGCCAGCGGGGGAAAGGTGTGATGAACCGAGCACAGCCCCGTTCCCCAGCCCCCTGCACTGCTCGCGGGGAGAAGGTAGAGAAATCAGGAACTAAGTTGAGCCCGGGAAAAAGTGAGGGGTGGGGGGGGAAAGTGTGGGGTCGGGGGAAGGTGTTTATAAGATTTGGTCTTATTTCTCATGGTCCCAGTCTGATTTGAATGGTAGTAAATGAAACTGATCTGCCCAAGTGATGTCTGTTTGTGCATGATGGTAACTGCTGAGTGATTTCCCCATCCTTGCCTTGACCCACAAGCCGTTCCTTATACCTTCTCTCCCCTGCCCAGCGAAGGAGGAGAGGGACAACTGACAAAGCAGCTTTGGTGAGCGCCTGGCATGCTGCCAAGGTCAAACCACCATACTGGCACTGGCACAGACTTGTAACCATGGGAGTGTGACTCAAGTGTAGGATCTCAGAAGAGTGTAGGAGAATAAATCCACTAGATGCTCAGTTGCTGTTGCAGTGGAAATGCAAGTAAGTGAGAGTTGTAACAGGAATGGACATCACCCATGAGAACAACGCCACCAAAGTACAGCAGGTCTGGATCAAAGTAAGGGAGCAGCAGGAAAGCAAATCCGAATGTAGTTTTAGGCATCATAATCCCTGAAGACATTAACAAGAAAGTTTAGAAAACCTCTCCCATACATTATCTCCACAAGAACAGTGCTTATTGATAAAGCAGTATGTTTACAGCTTGGTAAGGTAGAAGCTATACGGTAAGAATTAGACTGCAATTGGATAATGCACCTCAGGTATACTAAGGACTGATCCATGACATTTCTTGGGGAGAAAATGGGGATTATTGTCCCACAGGGTATGTAGATAGCACCCAGGAGGGTGAGGCTTGGAGACAGAGGAACAAGAGGAGCTGCCCAGCTACCAAAATGACATTGGTGAAGATAAGCACAAAGACAAGAATTGGTGTAAACATATATCAGCCCTTCCCAGGAAAAAAAAAGAGTAACAAGTACAGCCACTTGTGATAACACAAATCAATAATAGTGATTAGACAATGAAAAAACTCTTTTCATCTGGAAAAACACTCTTCTGTCCTCAGGTTCACTGCATGCTGAGCTTCTCAGCAGCAGGTACACTTCCAGCAGAAAGGAAAGATACAGCTGTAAAAAGATTAGTATCTTTCTTAGTATTTAAAACCTTCTAAGAATTAAATCACTAAGATCCTTCTCTTTCTGCATATAGTATTATACTTCCTGGGTATTTTTTCATTAACTGTCATTATTCAGTAACTGTACTCAGTCTGTTGTGTTCCAGTTATCTTTTCCACTGAAGAGCTCTCAAAGTCAATTCTTTAGAAGCTAATTACAACATATTTTTGGGACAAGCAAGATCAGGTTTCTCAGTGAAATAATGAAGGGTATGGCTGGAATTAAGATTAGTTTGCAGCTTGCAAACATCAGGGCTGAAGAACAACAGTAACTGTGCCACTGCAAAGTAGATCCACGTTAAGTTTAGGCCAGCAGCCACCAGATTTTGCAATTAAAAAAATACAAATTTTTGTTCCATACTGTATCTCTGGCTCTAGAACAAGCATAAATTTAGGAAGATAATTCAGGAAGCAGCAGTCAGGATGCCAGTCAGGAGACTGCACAAAATAAGCTCAGGAGAGTAACTCTTAGGTCTTAAAATAACAAAATTAGGAACTATAGTAGGAAGTCCATTTGAAAGGTTCAGCATTAAGTTTAACATTGCAGCAGAGAGAGTGTGTCAAAGAAATGTAGTATGAAGCTGCTCAATCTCAAGAAGGGAACTGCAGAAAATGAAGCAAACTGTAAAGCACATAAAAACATCTAGGGCAGAAAAAAATTAGAGCCTATGAGCAGCAAGGGAGCTTTTAAAAAATACCGTGTTAGAAGCCAAAGTAAATTGTGTGCCACAACTCAAAAAGAAAACAAAGCAAACCAAGTCCTTGATAGATCACAATCTACAGAAGTTAAGGAGCTTTCAAATGGAGAACATAGGCATTTTAAAAAATAAGAAGTTTCTCAGATGAGAACAGCAGAAAAGTTTCCAAAAGGGATAGAGGCAAATTCGCAGATGACAGGTCTGTCAGTGTGCTCTGTAAGGCATAGGGAAGTGCTCTCAAACGTCCCTGACACAAGCGGACAGGCTGGGGAGTAGTACAAGGGGAATGGACTGCAAAGTGAGGCCAGGCACGCATACTTTCCCCAATTATGCTGCTATTCAAGACCAAAAACTGAGTTAGATGAACCACTGGCCTGAGCTGGTAGCATATTCCTGAAATTCTTATCTTACCTTAGTTCAGGTTTAAGTTTTTGCTATATTAAAACTTACCGAATATAACTGAAAGACCAATAGGAAATAAGTAGATATTTTTCCGTGGTAGAAGTGCATCCCTAGGAATAATGCTAAATCTCATTCTGGTAACTGGTAAGGTGGGGTTGGGAAAACTTGTTCCTTAAAGCAGAAGTTAAAGGCCTATAGTAACAATGACATTTTAAATAAAAGTTCCCCCGACAGTTTGCCCCTAGTATCCACTGGAGTCCAGACTAGTCTAATGAGGGCTTGGTTTTGTAGAAGCTATTTCTGTTGAAAAGGTTTGTGCCATACACACAGGACAAGAGAATTTGAATGGAACAGTTTTTATTTTCCAAAAAAAAAAAAAAAAAGAAAGAAAAAAAACCAACAGAAAAAACAACCTTGCTTTTTGCAAAAACACCTGATGTGACTGGAACTCTGGCTATAAACGGTTAGGGCTAAATGGAGAGCAAAGACAGATTCTAAAACATTAATCATGATGCTGCTCAGTTGTGGATTGTGAGTGGGTATATTGGTGAGGCTGTTCTTTTCATACTAACAGTTTTCTCACCACTGTCTCTCTGAAGCATTTCTAAGGTAGAGGCTGCAATTACATGCTCCTAGCACACCTCAGACTCTGCAAAACTTTAAAATAAATTTTGGAGGAAGAGAACTCAGGGAAATAAAGAGGGATTTTGACTTCTTGTAAGAAGAAGAAACTAAATTACTCAAAGGAGGGACCTCCCATCCTGGAAAACTGGACTTCTCCCAGGGTTTTCTTAATCTTTTTAGTAACTTTGTGATGGGAATATTAAGATGGAGAAGGGAGTTGTTTCCATTAGACAAGAGCAATTTGTGCTTCCAGCCAAATTAGCCTTACAGAAAAGCCTAACAAGGAAGGATTTGTATGCATGATCCCTAACCCAGTTCCACAGACTTAAAGGATCCATTAAACATCTGGATGTTTTAGTGCTTTTTCAAACACAATTCAATTGTGTTGAGACTGCAGATTACTCTAAACCATACACAAATCTGTCCTCAGGTCAGAAGAAAAGCTGCTGCATTCACCTGCTATGCAATTGTTCCATGTCCTCACTGAACTATGCAGCAGCAGGACGTTAAATGGCATGAAAAGCACTTGTGGAACTGTGATTTGTTACACTCATTACCTCTGACCTGCTTGGAATTCAGTGCTGAAGGCATATAGCTTACTTTTACGCAAGACCCTCCCACGTGGCACAAGTCTTCTCCACTCTGTATTTTACTTACATCTATCTCTGATTTTCCCAGTACTTCAAAAATGTTGTTGACCAGATGCAAAATACTGGAATATCACAGTTCCAACACAACATCTCATCCCCTACTGAGGAATCAGAGTCTGAAGATTACCCCATCCTTTCTTTGCTTGGAGTGTGGCTTTACTCTGGAACATGAAAAATGTACTATCTCCATTCCTCCCTGTTCTGTTCCTGGTCTGAATTTAGAGTCATGCCTGCATGCTTTAGGGACAGAATTATTATTTTTTGTTGGCTTTCATTCTAGCCACCACTCAAGAGCCACCCAGGGTAAACGAGAAGGAGCCATCTTCAATTATGTTCTCTACTTTGCTGCACAATAGCAGTAGTGTACATTAGCCAACATTTTGTTACTTTGCTCATGAAATCAATCAGATTCATACCAAAGTGACTGCATCATTGAGACAAACAATATCCATAGAAACAGACTTCTAACTTTTTTGTGCATGAAAATATTTGGGCTTGTTTTCCTCTTTCCACTTCTGAGAATACTGAGACAATTTTGGCTAACACACATGCTCTTTAAAACACTATCCTTCCTAACTGATGAAAGGAAGAAGAAGGGATGGCTTCTTTGCTGGAGGAAAATGACACTTGTCATCAAGGGATGTGCAGCGCACTGCTGGGTACAGCAGTTCTTCATGCTAATGTCTGTCATCCTCTCTCTAACCTTCCCAGGTTTTGACTGAGTATAGATTATATTGCTAAAGCACTAGGGCAGTTTTCACATTTTCCTGGTGTCTTGGAACCCTATTTCACTTCAGGCATGGCACAAAGTTTCCTTGTGGAACTGTGTTGTGCAGAAGCAACTGAGGTCAAGTGAGTACATAAGAAATAGTTCTGCACACATGCAATAGGCAAAGCCTTGCTCTTTGAGCTGAAGATCAAGGAAGAAAAAAACTAACAGCTTGCTTCTTCAAGCAGGATATGAGCCAGAGACACAAAATAATTCTGTGTAGACACTATGTTCGGTGCAGAGTCGTGAGCGGTGAAGGGTGTGGACTCCTGTGGTGATGTTTGCATGGAGGACAAGCAGAAGGGAGCTTTACATGACTTCTGCTTGCAAGCTGGAATGAGTTTTTCCTTTAAGAAACTGGGTATTGGAAGATACAAGGAGAGGCTGAGCAATTCAGAGTATATTCCTCTCTAAACAGGAGATTCCTTCTCCTACTGACTGATTAAATACAATGGTTAAATATGGCAGCTCCATTGCTTGGGGTTCTAAGGATTGCAAGGATTTAATTAACGTTGGGATAATCAGTTATATAACTGCAATGTATAAGCAATAATTAGCCCTTGGCAAAAAAAGCAGTGAAGCAAAGCAAAAGGAGTTTCTCCCTCTGCTGCATAAGCTTCCACAAAGTGACAGAGATCAGGGCCAAGGAAATCTTCATTAGAAAATATGCTCACCTTTGCTTGTGATACCATGCTTTTTCAACTAAAGCCAGCCTGCAGCTTATAGCTATTGGCAATGGCAAATGGTTGCAACGTTAGCTTTGCCTGTCACTGCAGCGCAAGCAGATCTTGCACTCCAAGGAGTGGCCACACTATTCCCTCCGGATCTGCTGTCTGCATCACAACAAACTGATGGAGGAAAAATATCCATTACAGCAGAAACACCCCCCACAGAAGCCCACATGTTCACCACGTGTTTTCCTGCCTCACCCTTTGAAGATTCTACTGGGAGCATCTGTAAAAGTTTCCTGTCCGTATTGGAAGAGGCCATGGAGTCTCACATCCCTGAGTTAAACTTTGCAAACTCTTCAAAAATCTCAACCTGCTACTGACAGACCTCAAGTTGTAAGCAACACTAGCAGAAGGGTTGAGATATGCTTTCCTCAAAACAATGGACCTTCTTACAAATGTCAGTGTGTTGTTAAGGAGTTAACTACACCGGTGCTCTGAAGTGATTGCAGAATAAGTATGAGAAGCTAAGCATCACATGGCAAATCTGCTGATCATACATCCAACCTGTTGTCAGGTGCATAGACAAAAAGAGGACAGCAATGAGTTACATTTGCATGGTTATTCTGGTGGTGGTCTGCCCCCGGTTTTACCCAGAGGTCTTTCAAAGCATTCAGAAAATTCTGCGCATGTGCAGTGCAAACTAAGGTTGCACAGTGGTTTGCAGCCTTCAGAGAACTACTAGATGTGTTAAGCACATTGACTAGGTGTGACCACAGCTCACAGCCATGGTATAACAACTGTCTTCCGTCAGCTAGCCAGAAAGGCTGGAAATTTTAGTATGGTTGTTTTTATATCTTTTAAAGAACAATCTGTGTAGGGTACTCTAAGCAGCCATGCAAACATCTAGCTTTTCTTTTCCTGAGAACTCCTGAGAACTTGGACACTGTGACATGTTGTGGCAATGAGCTGTACCTAGGGGCATTTGTGCTGTCAAAATGGAGAGGTAGTGTCTCCTCATAAAAGACGTTGATGCTAAGTGTGGGAACTTGTCTTTTTACCCTTGCTTTCTCCTTAACGGCTGATTCTATCCCTTCTGAAGATGAGGTCAGGTATTTGTTCTCCCTGGGAAAAATTCTTCTTAAAGATTTCTCCTACACACCGTCTTTTCTTTGTGCCTCTGGGAGATGCTGTGTTAAGCTGACTGAATACTGCAGATATCTTTGCTGTTCTTAATTTCACATCTTTCTTGTGGTTTCTCTTAGCTTTTACTGTACTACTCAGGTAAAAGTTTTATCTTCTTGACATCTGCTGAGAACCAATTTTTAAGAAAAATATCTTTGGCATAATGGAATCTGAGCTTTGCTTGACCTGTTTTTTTCTTTTTCAGGTGTCATTCCGTGTCATTTCTTGGAGCTGTTGTTCAGTATCATGTTCATTATCAGTATCAGGGCAAGTCCTAATATCAATGGAAGGGAAATGCAGCCATGTTTTGCAGGCATGTTCACACCACATCACTGCTTACTCTTTCTCTGATACAGCACTTCACTTTTATCTTCCTTATTGTTATTAATAACAGCGGCCAAGCTTCTCTTGGACCAAGAGACACGCCACAGCAAAGATCTCCTCAAGCTATTTTGGGAGCTTTGAAAGCCACTGAGATCTGTTTTGCATATATCTACAACAGGCTAAGTGGATGTATCTGGTTTATACAGGGCTGAGCCTATATCCAGACTGTTCCCAAAACTTTCCATCCACTGCTCCTTTTACCCCATGGGGTGCAGCACTTACAGAGAACTTTTCAGATTAAATACAGCTGATAACTGATTTCCAGATGTCATGGTTCCTATAATCCCATTTTGGGGCATTTTGACAATAACTTCATGTTTCCAGTGTGCTGCAGGGATCTCTTTTGTTTTTTTTCTCAAGCATTGCTGCTGAGCTGCCACAGTTTCTTTTAAGTGATGGATATCACATATCCTTAGCATTACTGCTAGGACTTTTTTGACTGCTGTTCTATTGTTTTTCATCTTTTGAATTGCAGCTTCTATTTCTGACATTACTATTGGAGTAATATTAATGATATCTTGGCTATGTTCCCATATTTCATTGGATGTTGTATTAAGGAGGAACTCTGTTTAAAAGTCTGTGCCTTTTTTTTTTTTTTTTCTGTGTTGTTCTAACTGAATCTGAGGATGTTTTCCATCTTTACTTTTGATTGCCCAAATTCTTCTTTTGCAGATTGTCTGTTGGCAGAAGGCTCCCCATTTCCCCACTTTACTGCAGTTTCTGCTTCAGTCATTAAGTCTTCACTTGTCTTTCTTGTATTGTTTTTCCTTGTTCTGACTGCTTCCCTGGACACTCACCCTCCCCCATCCACACCCCCCTCCAGTTTTTCATTGAGCTTTGCAGGAATTTTCATTGCAGTGCTTTTCTTTCCTAAGGAGTTTTCCACGTCTCTCAGCTTCTCCAGTTCCTGCCCCCTGGGTCAATATCCAGTTGGTCAACATGCAGCTTGGATTGTGTTGTCTCTGGATAATATCAGTTATTCTTCCGGTGTGCCTTTTCTCCTTTCCCTCAAATCTATTCCTCAGTAAAGCAGGAGCTTCTCACACCACTGTCTTTTCTAGTACATGCTCTGCCTTATGTTACTGCATCTACTCTGCATTTTCCCAGGTGTTTTCCCCTGATCTCTAAGGGTTAAATCCTGTTTCAAAATAAAAGTTGGGGTCATAAAGGTGTGTCCATACATTCAGTCTAAGGAGGTGGTTAGCATAACACAGATCTGATAGCACAGGTTTTGTCACTGTCCCAAGCAGATTAAGTTAGTGCCCTTTATGCTGTAGGAACAAGAAGGTGTAACTTAGACTAAATCTGAATGTTGATACTTGAAGCATCTGATCAAGCGTTTTCTATGGCTGTGTCCTGTGGAGATGTGTTTGGAGGTCACAGTTGCCTGGTGTGCTACTCCCACCCACCTCCAGCTGTATTTTTAAAGACCAAAAGGGGCAAGAGGATCTGACCTTCAAGGATTTTTTCTGATTTTTCTTTGCAGGACCCTAGCTGCAGTGTTAGCTTAGCCCACTCTGCCATGAAAAACTGCTTAAAATAAAATCATATATTTCTGAGAACTGACTGTTCCTCTTATTGTGACTGTAGGAACAACAGTGCAACATGATCTCCTTTGTCACAGAAATCATAATGCCTTCTGGTTGAGGGACAGGAGTTCTGTTTCTGCTTAACGGCTCCTTCTGCCAACTTTATTTGTGCTGAGTAGTGTCTTGCTCAGCAGATTCTACTCTTGAAACCAAAAGAGGAACCTCAGAATGAGGAAGGGCAAAAGGATTGGTCCCACTGTTGCATACTTATTCCTAAAACTTTTGCTCAAAGTGGTGGAAAATCTGTACAAACCTTCAAAAACAAAACAACACAACAACAACAACAACAAAACAAAAACAAAAAACCCTCAGCCCCAACACCAGAAACCAGAGCATGAGGAATCTGTTCCATTAGGAAGTCAGCAAGAAGGTGAAAAGTTTAAACAACTGAAAAACAGAGTAATAGACAACAGCTGGAGATTGTGGTTCAGATGGGCATGTACAAAAATATTAATGGAATATGTTGTCAAAGACATAATACCTCTAGTTCAGCCATAGGTAAACAAGCACATCTCCAGGGGAATAAACCAAACTTCACCCACCTAAACTCTGAATTCATCTTTGTATGCATCTGTACATGGAATCTGGGTTTGAGTAGGGGGCGGGGGGGGATTTACTTCTGCGTTTTGCTACATATCAAACATAAAACCATTAGGTTCCTTTTTTAAGTTATATTTTTATTTCCTTTAATCAGAGCTGAGCAAATTTTGTACAAGTCTAGTTTCTTCGTTCTGGCACTTGGGAATTCCAGTGTCCTGCTTCCAGTTCTTAGCTGTGACAGCAATTACATGCACAACTTTGAGCAAATCACTAAATCCCTCATTTCTTACTGGGGAATATAACCCTTCCTTCCCTCCTGCTCTCTGCAGGTCTTGCTTATTAAGACTGCAAGCTGTAGAGACTATGAATTTCTGCTCTAGCATATACGTATCTGGCACAATACAGTCCTGATCCCCACGAGTGGAGCCTGGGAGGCCGGAGAAAGCGTAGGAGGTGCTGATACAGTAAAATCCATTTCCAGATCCACCAGTAAAGGATTAGGCTGCAGTGAAAGGTAAGCAAGCAGGTAAGAGATGAGTGCTTAAGTAGCCATGAGTCACAAGAGCCTATCGCTCGCTTCAGCAGAAGGCAAGTGCTGCACAGTTTAAGATTCAACAAAAAAGCAGAGATGTGTAATTGCTTCCTGGTGGTTTTTTTCAACCTAGGCACAAATCCTTTAACGTTGCTCTGGTTTGTTTTTATTTATACATTTGTTTGTTGTAAAGGAATAATGGCTTTCCCACCTGTGCTGGTGATGGTCCATTCTGGCAAGGTCAGTACTTGTTGCTTCTGTTGTGCGCACACCTCCCAAAGCCACAAGAAGGAAGTCTTGTCTGTAAGCCACCATAAAGAACTTACTACAGACCATACTCAGTATGACAGAGATGCTTATCAGACTTAGCTTAGAGGTCTTTTACACAGCTCAAACTGACTGGCATTTTAAAATAGACACAGATGAAGAGACAAAGGAGGTCAGTGACTATACGTGCTTTGAAAGGAAGAGATGCCAATGAAGAGGAGGCATGTGTGTCCTTATGCATGTACATTTCTCTTTCAAGCAGTGACCTCAGCCTTTGAATGCCAGCCTGTTTTTTTTCATTGAAATGCTCAGATACACTAATCATATGTTGATCAAATCTTAATGTGTAATCTAAAATCACTCGTGGCTGTAGGGCAAAACATCTTTTGCTGCTGGCAGGAAAGGTGGGGAGTTCTTTTCCAAATTTATGGCATCACTGACAACTCTAGTCTTCAAAAAAGTGTAAGAGAAATACACTTTTTTTAAAACCTTAATCTTAGGGGAGGTTTTCAGGTACAGCAAAAGTGTTCTTTAGAAAGCACAATTCATCTGTGCTGCCCCCTTATTCTTGTAGCATATAGATGACTGTAAAATGGAAATTTTGCCTGTTCTCCAGATAACATTGTTTGCAAGAGGAAACAATGAAACCCATGGGATGATTTTGCAGACAAAAGGCTTTTTATCATTATTGTTTGGTTATTAGAGATATTTTCTTTTGCAAAATTCAGTTTTCTTCCTGTGTCTTTATAAATCTCTGCTTTATAATCTCAGAACATTATATAGCCTTCCAAGATTTCTGCTTTGTGCCTAGTCTTTTTGCTCTGTGTAATTCCATCAAATGCATCTCCTTAGCACAGTTTTTCTGAATAGCATCAGCCAAACTAACGACGGCGGAGTTAGAAGAAGGTTTGATAACAAGGCTTGCATCTTTGGTGTTCCCAGCCCCCAGTCCCAAACTTCCCATATCTCATGTGCTTTGTGGACAGAAGGAGGAGGGATGTTTAAAGTCAAGTGGTTTTCAGATTTGCTGCAGGGTAGAAGGTTCTGGGCTACAGCTGTGCTTATTTGATAGTTTCCTGGATTTTTACAGTTCTGCCACCCGCAAGCCTTCAAGTCTGCCATTGCCCAGTGGCAGGTTGAGATTTTATAGAGCAGCTCCAAGCTGTGACATGATCACTTTAAAATCCCAGCACAAGCTTCGTTTTGTTGTTGGAAATTGGCCTCCTTTTGTCACAAAGGCCCCTATTTCATCCCCTTGTTTTGCACCCCTGCAGCATGCATACTATCTTCTGCATCACTGGAAGTCAGGAGTGAGACTTCCACTGCCAGTTAGCAAAGTGAGGCAAGTTTCTTGACTATGATGTCATCGAGGAGCTCTAATTCATGTCTGTGACATTACAGCAGTGAAATGCAAGTTTACGCTGAGCTTAAGTGAAACCAGGACAACGTCTGCATCAGTAAGAGTGGGTGAGGGGCAAGGCATGTGGTTAGTAGTAATGATACTCATGGACTTTTTATGTCACTTGAAACTCAAACCCAGGAGTCACATGCTTCCAACAGCCCTAGATGTATGGGGTGGCAGTGTATGAATTGCATTTTTCTTATTTCCTTTTAACTACAATACTTGCGGTTTCCACCCAAAACTGATGTTTCACCCTGCTAGAGACTGGCAAAACACAGTCTGTGCCCCAAAGAGTGTATAACCCCTGCTGTTGCTTTCACTGAGTTTAGCACTGATGCTTTTAAATGGAGCATTTGGAAGGAGACTAAAAGGCCTTGTATCTTTTTTTCACTGTAGAGATTAATTTCAGAGGTTTTCAAAGCTCACCTCTGCACTCCATATCCTGAGGGACTCTGTTCTCAGTTTCACCCTCACTGAAACCTCAGACCCTGAGTTCCTCCAGGAGTCCTGGAAGCTGGTCTGGATTGCAGCAGGTGCCCAGCTCACGGATGGACCACATGGACATACCACTCTCCTCCTCCACTTCTCCATCCTGCCTTATCTCCATTACTTCTAGCTGATGGTGGTTTCTAAGGGTGTTTTTCTAGAAGGCAGATGCTATTTTTAGAGACAACCCCTCACTATGCACCTGAAGATAATCCTCCTCCAGATGAAATCCATCTGTGAGTAGGAGAGAAGCAGATTTATTGTTCTTGGTAGGCTCTGGGAAGCACAGTGGAAACCAGAATGGGATGCAAGACAAGAGAAGCATGTTCTCATCGTGCCATGGATGCTGGGAGGAGCTTTTCCTGCTCTGTACAGATAGCATCCTTACTACAAAAGGAAACCTGCTATTTCTTGTACCCACAGTCTTCTTGTACTTCCAGCAATGTAAAGCCTATAAATCTTTGGCATAACAAAGTTCAAGCTTCTGATTCAGTAGGAAGCAGAATGGAGAAGTCCTGCTACATTTTTTTCTTAAACTTCATCCCAGGGAGCACGGGTATTTGTTCTGCTGCATGAGCAGTGTGAAAAGAGTTGCAATTTGAGGAGCAGCACTGCACACAATCCCTGCTTAACTGACTGACCAAAAGAGCATCTGGAAGCCACCCTTCCCAAGTCACAAGTAGTGCATTGCTCCAGACTTCCCAGGAATGCGCTAAACTACTAGGGTGTATTCCTATTTTGAAGATGAGGGATTTCGTTGTCACACTCCTTTCAAGTGCTAACGGAAGTCACACGCTGAGCTACTTAGGCATGCAGACAGTGGTGTGGATGAAGACTTGGTGGTCTTACAGGTCTTTTCCAACCTAAATGATTCTATGATTCTATATAAAGCCACGTGATTTATGTTAGCCCTTTCCTGACACTGAGAACTTGATTTTGACCTCAACCATTAACTCATCATTGCCTCTATACGACCTGTGTATTTTGGGGGAGTAATGAATTTCTGGAGTTCACAGAAGTTATGCATGTTACTGTGTGAATGACTTTATGGATGCCTTCTTGTTAGGTGTTAGGTCTCCACAAAATGTAATCTTTCACTCACTGCAGTAAATAACAGCTTGGCTGAATCACACTAGGGATGAAGAACAGGTCACAGTTCAAAAGCCAAAAGAGAATAACAGGGTCCAGAAGTGTTTGGCTGAGAATATGTCCTCTAATGCAACATATTTAAAAGCTATCCTAACAAAGTTCATGAAGGTATAATAAATCATGGTATTTAAAAAGCTTACGTAGCACACTATACACAGTGTTATTTAAAATGCAGAGACTATACATGATATCAGTCCTTTCATAAATAGGGTTTTTTAGGCATTTTGCCTCACAATTTTTCGGATTTCTTGCACAATATGTAACTTCACTTACTCAGTGCTTATGGGACCACATAAACTCACCTTATCTGAGTTGCAAGATTTGCTGCCATGCATCTGTGTTTACCCTTAGCTGGGACGAACCCAGGCTGAGGAGTGGATTTCACTTGGCTCATCCACCTGTTCATAATATCCAAATGTGCCTTGAAGAAGAAGTGATTCTTGGCATCCACATGAAGGAAATCCTTCTTTCTTGTCCTTACAATCCAGTATTTTCAAACACACATGTATTTTACTCTGTGTCAGAAAGGAAGATATGCTGCAGGGATGACCGATCTGTGACCATGAAGCATGTGCCTCAAAATGGTACCCAGAATATTTTGTCTGAAAAGGAGCTGGATTTCTGGTCTTTTTCAGGCTATGAATCTTGTCCCATAGATGCCAGCTGAATGGAAAGAGGCACAGTGACACTTCTGTTTCCAGTGATTCAAGCATTATGCCACCTGAGTCAGGGGTCATCTCTGTGACCAAGAGGTTGTGTCAAATCCCTGGCTTTAGAACTTCTTCCTGACTAGCAACAGCTCCATGGCTTTCAGCAGAAAATAAGCCAGACTGGCCAGATTTTTAAAGCCTCTACTTTAAGTAGCTTAAGTATGTGGCAGCAAGCATGTGTAATTCAGCAGTAAGGCTCCCAGTATATGAAGTTGACCAGCCTTGCACCCTGACCTACTTCTTCCTTGCTCAACCTCAACATTTTACAACTTCCACAAAGCTTTTGCTGGGAAGGGAAAGACAAAATAGTTTCAATGTATCCATGTGGGCTGTAGGTCCTGAACACCAAACTCCTGGTGGAGCATTTCAATAAGGTGTTTTTCCTGACTCCATCTTCCCGTAGGGCAAATGCTTCTGCAGTTCCTGTTAACCTTCACAGGGTGTATGGGCATGCCTCAAAGAAAGGAAAAGTCTTTGTTTTCAGCCTTCATGCACAGCTGGTGAGATGCAGACTGAATTTTGGCTCAGGGTCTTTTATAAACAGATCTCAGGACAATTTGAATAGATCAGTCTCTGTGGTATGCTTATAGTTTTCCTATTGCCTCTTACTGTTCCCTCCACCTAATGATATATTTGAATGGCGTACATTCCTCTTCATTACCTATACTATTGAATAATAAATAAAAAACCTACATGTTTTTAAAAATACCATTATTCAACTGATTTTAAGTTCAAACACTCAATCGCTAGTCTCCTAACTTCTATGGGGAAAAAAATTAGTGCCTATTTTAATCATTCACTATTAAATTTCCAATCATTAATTCAACCCCCACACTAGTGGGTACCTTCCTCTATTCTGCTGTGTTGAATAGTAGTAGTAGTAGGCAAAACCATACAGCATGGCCTGTTTCTAATTATGCTCTCATGTTTCCTCCTAATGAACAAAAAAATCTCTATTTTGTGCGTTGCCTGTTAACCTCTGGAAAGGTCAGTGCCTCTCTCCTGTAATGCAGCACACTTTTTTCCCTACCATTTAACAGAGTTATTGCTTTCTGGAAGGCAGGGTGTTTCTTGCCCAGGCTAATGCAGAAGCAGACTGGCCCTTTTAATTCAACTTATATGTTTGAAGGCTCAGGGAAAAGTAATTAAATCTGACTTTAAGTGTAGAAGCTGCCACAGACATTGCCTTGCTACTTGTCCTTTGCATTCAAAACTGATGACTAATAAACATGTTTTCTATAAAAGCATCTGCATACTCTTGGCTTAAAGATATTAAGCCATGGTAAAGCAAGGATTTGAATTCAGGTATTGTTAGTCCTGAACAGCCAGACATCCATTACTTCCATCAACAAAACTGTAGGAATCAGTAACCCATATTCTGCCTACCAGACAGCATCTTTCTGCCATGGGCCAAAAAACGCAGTTTTGTGTCAGGACATGTCAACCGATTTAATTTATTCCAAATTAATCAGCTTCTAGTTATTGATTCTGGTATTGAGAAATAAAAACAATTAAACAAACACTTAGAGAAACATCTCAGCTGCACTCCTGACACCTCTTCTCCCTTTTTGCTCTCTTTGTCACATTCACTCAGCCCCTTTGATTAGGCGGCGGGTGGTACAGGGGACTGGGTTGGTGCATTGTTGTTCCTTTACTTTTGCTTTTCCTGTTTCTGATTCCACTGCCCTGGCGCAGGGTCCTCCATGGGCCTGTGTCCCCTTGGAACTAAACACCCTCCTGAGCCTCCTCCCTGCCCTGGCTCAGGTGACTCTTTGCTCTGCCTTGCCTTGAGCAGCTTTTTGCTCCTCAAAACAAAAAATGAAAACCAAAATCTGATGTGGCCCCACATATTTTTTTTTTTTTTAATAGCACTGCTCAAAAGCCAGAACTGGAGCTATTTCTGGCTCCTCTTGGTGCTGAGGAGGTCCATCAAGGCAAGGATGTCTCCAAAGAGTTACCATGGAAATTACCAGACCTCCCTCTGCACTTTGGACACCTTCTACCTACTAAAAAAATAGGAGAACTGGGAATCCAGAAATCTTTGAAAAACCACAGTCCAAGCCAGCTACATTCTGGCAGCTGCTCAAAGAAGCAGATGTGACATCAGGGAAGGTGTGCTCATCTGTTAAAAATACGGGGTTAGACTTTCATCAGTTTTAAAGTGGCTTTAGCTGATGAGGTCAAGGGGTCTGTTCCTTGACTCCACGGGCATCAAACAAATAGCTTTCTGCCTGGTTTTCATTGTAGCCCTTACTCTGCCTGCCCTGTGAAGGCAGCACAAAGGAGCTACAAGAACATTTGCAAACAAATGCTGCAAATATTACGTGGTGGTCTGTAAACACAAGCAGTGATTCAACTGTAAATGGCAACAGATAGTTAGCAGGCAACCAGGCCTTCAATTATTAACTAATGAGGTTGAGCTGACCCCAAGTCTTTCCTCCTTACTTGTGTGAGGCAGAGAGAGGGACATTTGACCACATGTGATGTGACACATCACCCTGATGGGAAAGAGATATTGCGGCAGCCAGCCAGCAGAGCACTTGTAAGGGTGCAGCATCTGAGTTTCTGGACTTTATGGGCTTTGCTTCTGTGGTGGTGTGCAAATCCTTGAGATTTCTCCATTGCCCTGGCTTGCTCTCCATTGGCAGGTGACCGGATCCAAACCTACACTTATGTTTCCGTCTAGAATGCCTCAGTGTCCTCTCCCCCTACACCAGGAAGACACAGGAGGGCTTTCTGCAGCTCCCCTGCAGACCCAACTCCCGTAGGCCAGGTCTTAGATACCCCACAGTGTTCCAGGTGGAGCAAGAAATGAGACGGTGGGGTGAATCCCACCTTTACAGCCTGGTTTCCAGGCTGGTGGTCAGCCCCTGGCTTTAGTATCCCTGAGACACAATGCTGAAATCCAGGAGGATCGAACCACACAGAGCACCCCAGGAAAAAATCTGTGTTCTGCTGAGGGAAAAGAGGTGCCCAGGGAAAAGGGTTGCCAGCTCTGCTACCTGGTATTCCTGCCTCTCCCCACCCCAACTTGCCTTTGTACTCCTGTGTTCATGCTAAGGAGGCTGTGCACCAAAACCTCCCTCTGCTACCTGACCTCTGCTTCTTTCTCAGTGTGGTCGTGCCCCAGAAAGCTATGTCAGAGACAAGTAATCCCTACCAACACCAGAGGAGGTTTGTGGGAGCTATGTGAAAAAGGGGCACAGGGGCCCTGGGCAACAGGATAAAGCAGAGTGTGTCCCCAAGGGTCTTGTGAGCAGTCTGCATCCACACTCCACTACCTTCCTCTTTTTTCCCCCCTTTATTTTATTTAACTTTATTATTAGTTTGCTTAATAAGTACAACCTTAAAAGAACTGAAGTGGAAGTAAAAGAAGAAATAAGAGACCTGGCTTCGCTTCTGGCATTAGAGACTGAAGCCCTTCCAGCATCTCAAAGGTAGGCGTAGAGCAGAAGCCCAGCTTTGGTAGGAAGCCTTTCCTCACTGCTAACCAATATCTAGATTTTATTTTTTTTTCTTTTTCCAGGCTCCCTGTTCGTAAGTTCTGTTCAGACACGGGGATCAGAGAGGAGCCACAGAGGACAGAGATATGTTTGTCACCTAACTATACCAGGTCTGTCTGTGACAAAGGGTGGCAGCAGAGCCACAGCGTTGGAGTTGAGTGTTGAAGCCTAGAGCAAGTTTAGAGAGGAGGTGTGTAAGCCAGAAATTTAATGTGCCTGTGGTAACATATACAAGAAATGGATTCCTAGACTGCTTATTAATTAAACCTGGAGACCGGGAAGTTTATTATAATAGGAATTATGTTTAATGAAAGAGGCCTGTGCTCTGGAGGAAAAGTGTATCTCCCAGTGCCTGATGTTACTCCTGTATTTTCACATATTTGGAAGGAATTATTTCTCCCTATATACACACCCATGTTTTTTTTTTTTTTTTTTTTTTTTTTTTTTTGTCCTTCATATTCCTCCCTGGATAACTCCATTGACTCTAATGGAGTGTCACCTGGAATGAATCTTCCTGTGCCTTAGAAGAACATTGTGCATGGGTCCTGCATACATTATTTAAATGGCGGTACTAAGAAAACAGCCTGAAATGTATTCATCAGCCTGACTGCCAGAGGTGTTATACACCTGCAAGTCCCATTTAAGGCCAATGGAAAATGGAGGCAGAGAGGCATCTCCTCTTTCGCATTCTGAGCACTGAATAATTTATTGGGAATTTATTGAAGGTTTTTAATGGTGCAATCAAATCATTATAAGCAAAAAGCTACAAAATCAAATTCAGAACAATGAAAGCATCAGTTCATTAATGGAACAGTTCCAGCCATCTGGCATTCATATGTTCTGCATTGGGGCTGTTATTGTGCAGACATAAATGAACCAATCTTACCTTCAAGCAATAGCTTTCATTAACTAAATATATCCAAATTCTTTACTGTTCAGCTAATATTACAGGTCTTATCCTGTGTTTGAAAGGGTGGGTTTTTTTAAATTTTGTTCAGTTAAAGCTTCAGTCCCACTCCACTTCTCCTTTGTGTGTTCCCCATCCCCATGTGGACACAGCACCACACAGAAATGTTTTAGTGGTTCGTGGTGCCAAAGCTCTGGAAGAGACAGAAGGGGCAAATTATATTTCAGTGGAAGTAACAACACTTAGACACTAATGATAAATACTGTTGTTTGAATGAAATGAAATTCTAATGTTGGACTGAGTTTTTCACCTGCCATTATTTTTTTTTTTTTTTCAAGTGATAGCTCCAGCAACTCTTCAGAGATCTGACATTTAAACAGACCAAACTGATGTGCAAAGTTATATACAGCGCAGCGGTTTCCATCAGACATTTTCCGAGAATTATTTTTTTTAATCCTGTAAAGTAGTACAGCATTCAGTTTCTTGGTGGAAAAATATTATTGAGTTCCCAGTGAAAGGGCACAGACAGGAAAAATTATGTATTTTAGATGCTGTCTGTTAGCTAATGAACTCTGTTGGGACAGGATTTTATGTTCACTGGACCTCACAGCTAGAGTCAGAGAGGTGAGTGCTGGAGACGTGTGAAAGCACGCTTTAACTGGCTGCCGCAGCACTTGCCGGGGTTAAAGCTTTTCCTTGTCTCCCTGTATCCTCCTGAGAAGGGGGATTTCAGTTCTTTCATAGCAGACTGGGATCCTATTCTTTATGAAGAGATAAATCAGAACAACACTCACCATCCAGTCTTTCTTCAACACCCTACAAACAAACACTGTTTCTTAAAGAACCTGGAGAACAAAATGCTGGCCAAGTAGCAGTGTCCAGGTGGCTACTTGGGCTTTTAGGCACCTTGCATAAAAGCAGAGCTTCCCCAAAACAGCAGCAGTGACCCAGTCCCAGGCTCCAGCCCAGGCACATCTCCAAGCCAAAGGACTGATGCCACGTGGGGCTGTTCAACATTGCTGCCCTCCCATGGGAGACACGTCCCCAGCCTATCTCCACTGCTTTCCCCTTGTGGATCCTGCAGCTATCCCCATTTCTGCCCTTACCCCAAAACTCACAGCTTGCCCTCACTCTCTCACCTCCCCTGTGGTTCTGAAGCTGCCACAACAGTCAGCTTCCTGGCCTCTCCTCCTAAAAGGCAGCCTCCTGCCCCCGCGCCCAACCCAAACAAGCACCATATGCTTCACACCACCAATTCTTGTGTGCTCTGGCACCTACTGACACATGGGTTCTAAGGTCAGTGAAGCTGAGGCTTCAGGTGTACAAGTTATTACTGGATTTGCCACTAATGCATTGGACTCCTTCACACTTCTGACAATAACTTGCCTGAAGCATCTTACAAATCTTGGTGTGACCATCTCAGGGCAGCGTGGATAGTGCAAGCGCCAGGACAAACCTAAAGCCCCTTTCACAAAGAGTCAACATGCTGATCACTTGGATGGATGCCATTCTTGTTTCTGGCATTAGGCTGCTCTAAACAGTGTTACCTGACCCAGATCTTTCCATGGAGGCTATGGGGGACAGCCATCTCCTCTGCTTTTGGGGGCACATCGCTAACCCTTGGTTTGCTCAGGCACCCATGGGCACCCACTTTCCCTTCAATCACAGCCTTGCAGTCCTGCCGTTAGGGGCTGGATGTGGGCAGAAAGCCATGAAAAGCCAAAGTCTGGCTTGCAGGAGGAGTACAGTTGTGTTAGCTTTTCAGCAACCAGCTACGCTGCAGAAGCATTTAGATGAGCTGAGGTCTGAGCAGCGTGAAGCTGAGCCAGGGAGAGAGAAACTCTGCATGGAAAAAGCTGCTCTCTGCCTTGAGAGCTTTCCAGGTTTGGGAGTTCATGGTTCGTAGGCCATCGTGCACTGTTGCTGTAAATAATAGCAGGAGGCCAGAGGAGACTGAAGGAGGGCAGAAGCATCACAACAGAACAAAGATGTCGTGGCTTTACGGATAGGGCTGCTTTCTTCCTGTGGGACTTCAGATGTGTCTGAAGTTGCTCTGGAGAACAGCGTGTCTTCCAACTGCGGGTAAGGTTATTTGCTCATATTCCTCTGCATCCTGTTCTGAACAGATCCCTTACATTTGAGCACTGGGGTTTGGATAGTCTATATATAACAAATGAGCAAAAAGTCACACTCCAGAGAGCTCTTTATTCTGCATGCATTGCTGGAGCTGTACTTCGTAACATGTGCTTAAGCAATGCATTGTGGACAGTGGTGTTTTAAGAAACTGGAACATACTTAAAAGCTGATCAATAAAAAGTCTACACTGAAAATATTTTTAAAGTTCTCTAATATTCCTATCTCAGATAATGCTGAAGCTTCCCAGTTTTTCCCCACTAAGATACTATTAATTGTGGTCTCATCTAACACTTCCTTCAAAGCATCCACAGCACTGAAAGATGTGGCACATTTCCAATCTGAAATTAAATTATCCATTGTTAAAAGAACACCACAGTATGCTGCATAGAGAAGTGACAATGAAGAGACATCTTAACTGTAAATTCCCTGAATTTTATTTTTTAATTAAAAACACCAGAGGTACTTTCCAGGCCCTTACCAAAGAGGAATTAGATGTTTAACTTTTCTGGGTCTGTATGACTAATCTTGCAAACACTGCTGAAACTCTATGAACACTGAGAATTAAATATATCAATGTGTGTACATGTTAAGCATATTTATGATTTGAATCAATTCACAAAATCGAGCACATGGAACTTAGAAGGTTTGTTCTGGAATCAGAATTTTTTTCCAGGCTGAAAGATGTGAAAACTACTTCCCTATCTGATGCGATTCAGTACATCTGTGTGTGATTACATAAACACATTTCAGACCACGGAGCAGCACAGCCAAGTCTCATAGAAGTTACATTCATTAAACTTAGTCAGACCACATGATCTCCCCTGGACCTTCAGTATTTGCCTGTTTCTAAGATTTACTGAAGATTGCCTATATTTTCTAGTTAGAGCAAGAGTAGGAGACTGAGAATTAATTATATTAGCCTTGAATAAATGAGAAGTCACTGTATCATGGCAAAGCAAGCTTGTCTGAACTCACTAACAGAAATCAGAGCAACCAAAAAAACATTGCTGCTTTAACTACCTTACTTTACTGAAGGTGGACTCGGAAATACTTTTTTTCTTTTTTAACATGTGTCATCATTTTGCCTTCATATAATTCCACCTCATGCACAGATCATGCTTTCCCCATGAGCACAAGACTGCTCTTTTCCTTCAGGCGTCAGTAGGTAAAGTCACTAGAGAAGGTCCTAACCAGCAAATCTGAGTAACCATACTAGGTGAGATGTTTTTATGGAGGCTATGCAGTGGTAATTACCAATGTGCAGATGCAGTGGCTCTTCCCACCGACCGTCTTCATACCTGCACCATCACAATGAAACATGTTCCTGCTTGCTTGGGGTGGTAGGTCTTGCCACTGAGATGTAGGTCCTGTCAGCTCATCCTTTGCTTGAAGCTTTGATTATATTTAACTTATTCTTGGTTGTTACAGCAGTACCCAGGCAACTGGCTAAGCACAGGACAGGAATTGTAGACACATGCAGGCAGCCCCTGTCCCAAAAAAGCTGAGTAAAATCTGGTTTATAATGAAGCTACACAAGAAAAACGTATTGCCATAGCATGGGAGGAATCATTTTTACATTCTGAAGATCTGCTTTTCAACCAGTGGGTCATGCAAGTCACCCCATTTCTACCATCAGGGTGTACACGTGCAGTTTGAGCACACTGTTTCCAGCCTGCAGTTGTTGTCCGACCTGGATGCAGCCTGTGCATAGATGGGAAACTATTAAAGACTGTCACAACACTTAGTGTATGGATGCTAAACCATGTATTAGAGCTTGTAAAAGAACATTCTTCTTGGTCACTCCTTGCAAACACTTGGTAGCTTGCTTTGAAAATGGATAGAGGATGAAATCAAGCATTTGCCAAAGTTAATGGCCTGCTGAATGTTTAACAAGACTTTTCAGCATGTTAAAGCTCAGTCTCTGTGCTAAATCACAGTGCTGAGTACAAAAACAAGGTCTGGTAGTGTGTGGACACCAAACTTCTGTCTTCTTGAAATAAAGATATATATACACATACATAACCATTTTTGATACACACACAGACAAGAGCATTTGACTGCTTCCTAAAGGGAAGGAGCTCCTAACCAGCCATGGCAGTAAAAAAATGTGCTCACACTGATGATGAACATCTTTCTAATAACAGCAATATAAGTGATACAGTAGATACTGTCAGTAGCTGTAGAAGCTAGGGTCATCATTGTGTTGACAGTACACAAGCAAAGGTGTGATTTGAGGAGAACTCTCTCTGCTACTTTCTGGCTTCTTGGGAAACACCAGGAGTACTTTAAATGGGCTTGGTCTTTCATTATGGGCTTTTGTACCGCTGGAGGCAGTTGCTGGCTTGTATAGCCGTAAGTAATCTCTCTAAAAATCTCTCTACAGGGGTTAGAAACGCCTAGGCACTTCAGCCTCTGAATGCTAAGTGCCGTGCAGCCTACACTGCCTTTTCACTTGATGCATGCACATGCAAAAGTGGCCTCTAGATGCTCCCGCAATCCAGCGGAACCAGGCTATTCCACAGCAAAAGCTGGTGGGGGGCTGGGGGTAGTAGAAGAAATTTGAATCTGGTTGTGTATAATGAAATAACACTTCTAAAGAAGTCTGGAAAAGTATCCGCCGCGCAACCCTGCCCCTTTCCAGCTACAGGGGTTTGGTGAACGCACGGACTGATTCTTCCAGCAAGAGGATCTCGCACCCGGCTCCTGCCGGCAGCCGCAGGGGGTCCCAGCACTTGCAGCGGGAGAAGTTCGGCTGCTCCAGAAACACCCGCATGCCGCCGCCGGGCAGCCTTTGCCCGCAGCCCCGCAGCCCCTACTCGAGGTAGCCTTTGACCCGGGCCAGCGCTGCCGCCAGGCGCGGCCGGCCGCCAGCCCGCCGCCGGGACAGCCGGGGATGCCGGCGAGCCGGGGATGCCGGGCGCTCCCCGGCCGGGGCCACCGCGGGGCGGGCGCGGGGTCCGGCGGGGCGGGGCGGGGCGGCGCGGGGCGCACCTGGGCCCCCGCCCGGCGGAGGCGGGCGGAGCGGGGGCGGAGGGAGCCCGTCCCTCCCCGCCCCCCCGCCCTCTCTCTCATCCCTCTGTGCGCGCCGGTGGCGGCGGCGGCGCCGCGCTCCCTCCAGCCGCGCCCGCGCAGCTCCCGCAGGTAAGCGCCCCGCGGCGGGCCGCCAGCGCAGCGGAGCAGGGGTCCCGCCGTCCCGGGGCTCCGCCTGCGTGCCGCCGGGCTTTTCCTCCTCTTTTTGGGTGTTTTCCGCGGTGCTGCCGGACCTGGTGCCAACCGCGGCGGGTGCACGGCGCAGCGAGGCGGGCGGCGCGCCGCAAGCGGGGGTCCGGCACGGGGCGCCGTGGGAGTGGGCTTGGGCGGGCTTGGGCGGCGGGTCCGGCTGCTGTTCTTGCTGGACTAACGCCGCTGAGGCTGGCCTGGAATAAGGAATGGACACTTGGTTGATGAAGGGACACTGACAGTACTGCCACTGTTCGCTTACTTAGGGCCTGTCCTAACTTTTTTTCTTCTTTTTTGTTTTTAACTTCTTTTTTCTTTTTTTTTTTTTTTTTTTTTTTTTTTTTTTTTCCACGAAGTCTCTCTGGATTTATTTATACCAAATTAAGACAGTGGAAAAAGTCCTAGCTAAAAAAAAAAAATGGTTGCCACCTCTCTCCCCTGACTTCCTCAGTCCTTTGGATGAAGAGCCTGCTAAAGTCAGATGGGACATGTGTGCGTGTATCCGTGGTGTTTGCAAAGGTAAAGCACAGGCACAGGATGAATGGGAAGTATCAGGGTATGGAGTATTAGAGAAAGATGGGCAAGGTGGGAAGAAGGAGGGGAGCTTTAGGTTAAAAGCCATTAGGAAAGTGAAGTGAGAAGAGAGAGGTGGAACCAGAGGGACCAAGTTTCTTCGTCTCACTCCTTTGTGCATGTTCTTTTTTAATAGCTCCACAATGGGAAACCTCCCAGCCAAAAAAAGATTCTTCCTATGGAAATGTGTGAAAAGTTTTCTGTATAGCCCTTTATCAGAAAAATGTTGGAATGCCTAAACTTTTTTTCTTGTGCATTTCTCTGTGAAACAAGGTCATACCTTTTTGATTTCAGTTGTCTGAAGAAATTAGAAAAATTAGAAGCTGCTCAAATCCTCACTTCCTTTTTTTTTCTTGTCTTCCCTCCCCCCCCCCCCCCCCCCCCGCCCCCCCCCCGCCGCTGTAATTTTTCTTTTTAAGGTTCAAGGCAAAATTTCTTGCAGGAGCCTCTGTAGGCAACCTGTGTTCCCAAAGTGTTGGGGAATTAGGGTAGCTGCATTCTTTTACAATTAAAACTGCTGCAATTCTATCTTTTCAGAGAAATTCTCTTGCAAGCTAAGTCAGGTTTGGTGTGTTGTACCATTTGGTCTAAAATGAGTCACTCTCAGGTCTGAGAGTCATGTTTCAATTTGGCAGCCAGGACTGCATGCCATGCAGACTTTTACTCCTGTGTGAGGATGGGGTATACTGTAGTACTAAAATAATACCTTCTGGCAATTTCAGCAGTGGACTGAAGCATACTCTCTGCGCACGGGCTTAAGTGAGGTTCCGTCCTGCAGCTCTCTAATACCAGCTGTAGGCATGTCGTACGTTTTTCCTTAACTGATACGTGCTCGGACTTACAAAGCAACTCGATAGGTCAGCATTTTACTGTTGTTTTTATTAAATATTAACTACCCAAAATCAAATGCTGTGTTTTTCCAGAAAAGATTGACAGTGTCTCATCCTGTGCAATTGTACCTGAGCTGTGGTTCTGGCTTTTCAGCTGCAAATAACTAAGGAAATGTTATTTTAGGAATACGTGGAAACATAGTTTCATGCTCAGTATGTTGTTGTCCAGATCACTCCTTATTACAGGTTGCACTGGTTAGACCCTTGGCTGCTACAAACTTTGTTCTGAGAAGTTACCAGTAATGGTGCTGGCTGGAGAGAGAATACTGACTGGTGTCTGCTTTCTTTTCCTTCCCTCTTCAAAACAAATATTAAGGGTGGAAAGGTTAAACAGCTTTTGAGACAAAACACATGGGAAATGCAGAATTGAAGTAATGCTACACTGTGTACCCAGCTTTAATATGTGAGCTTAATGAGTGATTAACAAGCAGTCTTATCACTGTGTGCAAAGATAATTAACAGCTGCATGATTTTCATCAGTAACTCTGGAAGATTGTAAATATATGATATACAAAACATATATTTTAATTACTTCTCTGCTAAGAAATAGGAGAAAAAAATTAACTTGGCTTGTTACACACAGCAAAACCATGTGGGGAATACAGGACAAGGGTATTGATGAAAGTGTTTAGCTCTGGAGCTGAATCTTAGGTAGGACTTCTGTAAGGGCTGGCTTTTGCATTGCTGTGATGGGCCATTAATAACACCTTAATAAACGGTTGTTTCCTAGTAGCATCTCCGTATTGAGCTTGCTTTCTCTGATATTCTGAGGTTTAAACCGAAAGGCACGTCTTTCTTCTGAGTAGCTTTTGTTTTTGGGAGACCACCACCATCTTTGAGTACCCAGCAGTTCTGTGCGCTGGCTCTCAGAGGTAAGCTGCCTCCTGCAGATATCTGAAGAGCTGGCTTGGAGCACCTCTAGGTGGTGACCTGCCTGCACTTGCTGAGCGCTGTTACCGTGCCATTTGCTGTCTGTGTGGCTTCTTTATTGCATGAGTTCAGGGGGAAATTATGTGCAGCTCTGTCACCGGCAGGGCTGGATGGGGAGTTCTCACAGCTGTTACTTATGGTCTTGGTGATGTCCAAGGACACCTAGAAGAATTTGAGTGTGGGAACAGGTTGTATTGTGAGACTGTTGTCCTTTTCATTATCATTTCCCTCCCAAAGCTGGAATCAGCTATGTTTGTGAGAATTCCTCCCTTCCGTAAAGAAAAATGCATGTAATTTAAGGGACACTTAAATTCAGTTTAAATCTGTGTAAATGGGTTGTTTGAATTGCAACTGACACAAGTAGTGCTAGGAAAAAGAAACACAACTGTTTTACTAAACAGCTTGTGGATTAGTTCTTGTGTATTCCACTGCTGCTTCTTCTTCCACAATAGGTTATATTCTTCTTTCTTTTTTTAACAGTTTAGCACTATGAAAAGAAAAGGAAGCAAACTTTTTTAGAAAGTAAACAGTGCTGTTGTAAAAAAAATAAAATAAAAATAAACAAAAGCACAGGAGTTATCAAAAGGCAATGGTAATAGCTGAAAAACCCCTATTTGCACTCTTCCCCCCCTTCTTTGCTCTGTCCTTTTCTTTAAGGTTGCTTTCCCTTCAGTTAAGGTCCCCATTTGAAGTCTTGTGATGTAATGACAATTTGAAGCCCACTGCTCTCCAGAAAGATCTGATCAACAGGGACTTGAGGTGGTAATGGCCTGGACAGGTAGTGATTATGTAGCACTTTCCATGTATGTTTTTAACTTTGCTTTTCCATGCGTTGCAAGGTAATGCCGTAGAAATGTGACACTCCTCAGTGATGCAGCATTAGGGCTGAACTTAGACATTTTGTGTTTTCCCTGAGTGTCCTTTGTAGCTAATGGAAATGCTTAAGGCCTCATCCATGGCCCATAGGCATCAATGCAAAATCTCTGTTGGCACTGAACGGCTTTGGATTAGGTGCAAGGCTGGTGTGTTGCTTTGACAGAAATATTACTCTAGGGCAGAGGAAAGCTCTATGGAGGGAATAAGAGCTGCTGTTCTGCTTACATTTCAGGGGACTCAGATTTTGGTTTTCTTCATTTATCTTTCAAGCTTAGTTGCTTTAAAACAAGTAGAAGCATTGCCTATGCATTTTTGCACTTTCATTGCTGTGCTGAAGCAAATGAGAGTGAACATCTGAAGCAGGTCTGGTGCCTTGTTTTGATTTTTAATGAAGTTCGAGAATTCTGAGAAGTGCCTGCCTTTGTATATCCAGATCTCTCCTTTCACCTGTTGCTGTTCCTTGACTGCCTGAAGCTCTTCCTCCACACCTGAGCTGATTAACAGCATGCTTGGCTTGTAAAGTCTTGGTCATTGTTTAACTGAAGGTTTCACTCTAGGATCAATTTTCATTTTTTAATAACTGGTGCCTCTTATTCTTGAAAATGTAGCTTCTATTTGTGCAATTAGCACCAGTAAGGAAAAGAACCTAGTGAGTGCCAGTTTGGGTAGTATATGTGTGCCCCTATTACATATGGCCACTCCAAGATCATTCCATTTCTCTAAGGAGCCCTTCAAAGAGACCTTTTAAGGTGGTTAAGACATTACATTTCTGCATAGGGAACAATACCCTTGCTTAGATCAGTGCAAAGTCCCCAGAATTTCCTGACAGGCACAGCCTGGAGTAGTTTGTTAAACACGTTTTTCTCAGACCTGCATCTACTTTCTACTGCATCTGGCTCCTTCTTGACCCACGTAATGTAGGCAGTTAAGTTAGTGCATGTAAACGGGTGAGCACTGGCATGTTCGCCCCATTGTGAAGAAGTATTTCTTCATAAAAAGAAAGCAAACCTTCTTCCTCTGCTTCTGGCAGATGAAAACAGCCACAGATTCATGTGGCTGCTGTGGTTCAAGGAGTCTGGGTAAGGCATGCGTGCCCCTGCCAGCCATGCTGCCAGGGGGGCAGAAACCATGTCCCTCCTCCTCAGGCTACTCCTGGAATGAATAGCCTGGACAGTGTCCTAGGCTGGGGCGTGTGGGGAGTGTTCTGCTTTCCAAACGCCTTTAAGATTATCACTGGTGGAGCTGGATGAGGAGCTGGCTGTTGTTCCTGCTAGGGAAAGAGGAGGTAAGCATTTCCCCATTTTTCCACTCGCAGATCGCATCGTGGTCTGCTGCTGAGGTGGGGGTACACAGCATGGATCAGTGACATGAAAAATGCTTCCAGTTGCAAAAGTGGGACGGCTGCATCTCTTTCAGGAGGAAACATGTTGGGGGCACAAGTACTGTATTGGTGAGAACTGCAAGTTTTGTGCCAATTGCATTATTTTTGTTTTAAATTACTTCAACTTGAGAGGCATTGGAACTGATTATTTGTTTTGGCTCCCATGTGGCGTATTCTAGACAGAAGGTGAAAACCTCTAAATTCTATTTAAAAATACAAAGATGGCAAGTATTTGAGCCTTGTAATATCTGCTTTTGCTTCTGGCTGTGAACAACAGGCAAACATCAGCTGAAGTGGATTTTTGAAACTGATGAAATAGTGCTGATCATTTTGATGGTCATATATGATGAACTTCAAATGTCTGTAACATGCCCGCATGAGACCTACGCACCCGTTAGCCTTTTCTTTAGGAATCTGTGTGCCACAGTGACCCTCTAAGTAGGGTGAATTTCAGAGGTACTCTCTAGAAAGTACATCCGTTTCTTTGCCAGCTAGAAAATTTATTGCATACTGCAGTGCTTGCAGGAGCAAGCAAAAAAGCATTGGATTGACATCAAAGGGAAGATCTTTCTGTACAGAATGCTGGAGATTTTCAGAGTGGTAAAAATCTGGCAAAGGAAATGCATACTGTTTTTGATTGTAAGCCCCTTTCCCTCCCTCTTCCCCTTCTTTTTAGGGCGTGTATGTCAAATACAAAATGGTGCCAGTACATTATTTATAGGAGCAGTTTGCAGAGACTTTTTCTTAGAACTTCTTCGGCCATTGAGGATGATTGTTTTCAGCCTGGATGGAAAAATATATGTATGACTAGAACAGTATCCTTTTTTATTGTGAAGAAGTTGGATGCAGTTCTGCTTAAATTAAAAAAAAAAAGTGTTGGATGAGTGTTGAATGTTTAACTGCATAGAGAGATTCAAATTTTCTTTGAATGTGTGGGTGATTATTTAAGAGCACTAAGCTTTGACACTAACTCCAGCAAAGACTTACTGGTATCTGAGAAGTCAAGGGAGATGCTGTTCATACCTATCTGTTAGGTAGTTATCCTTCAGGTCGGTGTGTGCAGGAAAGGCGAAAGGCTGCTAACCTCTCAAGAGGAAATAGCTACATATCTTGCAAGCGTGGCAAGTGTTGTTTTGTCTGTTGCAGTGGGTCATTGGTAAAGGGTACATTGCCACTGCATTTCGCTAAATGTTTCGTCATCTGCTTTTGATCTGTTGTGGATGTCAGACCTGCAGGATGGTGTCCCAATGCCTTGAGCTGCTGCCGCTGACAGAGCGAGGGAACTGGGGTGCCGCTACATAGCTGCAGTGTGTGACGGGCAGTGTGCCTTCCCCTTCTCGTCCTGTCCCCAGCCAGGCTGCAGGTGTCACCAGGTTGTTGGTGCAGAAGAAAGCCCTAGTGTTTTTGCTGCTCATTTCCAAATCAACTTTGCCAGCAGTGAGCAAGAGTCACTGCTGGTGCAATGGTCACTGTCCCTTCAGCTGGCAGCATGGCAGCCTGGCAGGTGGTGAGCATCTCCACTGTCTGCTGCTCTGGGGCAAGGTGAAGCAAGTTGTCGAGAAGCAGCACCAGGTACAGCTGCTGGCCCTCGACTGCCTGGCTAAAGGCAGGAGACCTCAGTGGAGAACTGCTGTGTCGGCAGGAGATCACCTTGCCCCTAGAAGTTGCCTTGAACTGGGAGGGATGGTGCTGGTACTTACTGTGGTCAAGACATGGTATTCCTTCGGTTCCCCTGCCTGTGTCAGGTGCTCGCTGAATTTCTTGGTGGGATCCATTTTCTTGTGTTTTTTTCCAGTCCCTTACTGTGTGGCTGTGATAACACTTGTTGGGTCCTAGCACCCTTAAGATTTGGTTGTTATTTTACTAATAACTTTCACAGTTACGTGTAAGAAAATACAAAGTAGCAGCAAAGGCTGGCAGGGGTGGGTGTTTTCTATCTATGCATTTCGGAGCGCTTTCATTGACACCTCAGCTGGTAGACGTAAATTTCAGTGATTCCCTGTAGAGATTGGGTCAGTAGTTTTACAAGGTAGGTAGAGTCCTGCGATGAGTTGCAGTGGAGAGGTGTTGCTTTGGTGTGGTAATGAAGCTGTAAGTAGGATGTATAGGGGCAATTTGGCTACTTTGCCTCAGGATGTGCTTATAGGATTAAACTTTGTAGTACATTTCTATAGTTGCCGGCTAGTTTTTAACATAGAAAACTAATTATTGAAGTTCAGAAGCATTGAGGAAATTGGTGTGGCAATGTGCGATAGACCAGAATAGATTCAGACTGATGATAACAAGCCTGTAAATCCCAAAGGAGAATGCTGCACAGTAAATTCTGTATTAATGCTGCATTGAATGTCACTGACTATTGTACTTGGAAGATGCCTTTGCAAATGTGTACACAGCTCTGCTGAAGTGTCTGACTAGCAAATTATTGGTACAGGAAAATAACTTGAATATTCCCTGGGTCTGTGCTGAGAATGTTCCTGGGTACTGCTGTCTTGTCAGGAGGAACCAGCTAAGGTACTAAGAGCATGTTGTCCTATATGCCACCTTGGATGTGCTGTAAGTCACACCTGAGCATGTGTTTACCATCCACATAATTGTTAGATTTGGTTGAGGAATGGAGCCTTGGCTTTTGGTGAAGAATTCTTCGGGGTGTTCAGCTGTTTCCATCGATGTGTTCCTTTTGTAAACTGCTATGCTCTTGCAGATGCAAGGCCAGTGCTCCAACAGGGTCACTGCTCCCTCATTGCTATAGTCATGGAAATAGGATTCACTGTGTTCTCCTGAGATGTTGTGATGGGGTAAGCAACTTCAGGCAAACGGATGTCTGGATAGGTACCTGATGTTCGAGGAATACCATTATGAATGTGACATGTTGCACTTGAAAGATAGACATTTGTAATGGTATCGGGTTTAGTGGTCTTTACTTTTGCTTGCTGTTACTCCCCAAATGTGGCAGACATGGGGACTAATGCTGTGGAGATGAGCCAGGATGCCTTTGGCCTGTCCTGAGCATGGTTTCTACACAGGGCTTGGAGAGCTGTCCTGATGTGGCTCACAATGCATCAGGTTCATTTTGCCCCTCCTAAAGCTTTCAATGGAACTGATGAAAACTTCACCTCGGAGCAGTGCATTTCCCTGTATGGAAACCTTGCAAACTAGAGAAGACTTTTCCAAATTCATCTGTCTGCTCCTCTAGTCTTTCAGCTTCTTGTTTACAGCACTTGCAGTGTCCTATTTCAAATATCCTATGCACGTGAGACTGGAAGCAGACTGAGACTTCAGGGTATTGCTGTGATCAAAGCAATTCTGGTAATTGGTAAATGGGCTTAAAATAGGTCTCTGGAATTATTGCAGTTTGGCAAACAGGTGATAGGAATAGCATAGCTTAGTGCCTGGTTCTCCAAGAAGTAAAATATATTTCTGTTCCCTGCCTTGGGTTGCTGAAGTTTCACATGCAAAAGCATCCAAAGAGGTTCAGCCTAGAGAAAAAATGCAGGGAGGGATGGGCAAGCTGATGACAACCTGATGACAGGAGGGAATTACATGACTGTAGAACACATAAATGCCTTAAAACTTGTATGCCTGAACGAACACTTCTACCATGGTCCTGCATATTTCCATCTTCAGTGTCTCCTCCACAAAGTTTCTGATGAACAGAAGCCAGTTGCTCAGATTTTAATGACAAAGACCTGGTTGAGAGACTTCTTTATAGCTCTTTTCAGTTTTCCTCCTTAAAATTTTCTTAATAAGCCTTGAAGATACTGTGAAGGGACTCGTGGTACAATTATTGTGAGAAAGCAGTTGCTTTTTCCTTCAGGAAAGTGGCACAAAACTGCAGGAAAGGCTTTGGCATTGAAGCCACACCCTACTCCTCCCTGCTTTAGCACTGGCAGGCATGGGGGAGCTACAAAAATGAGGTGATGCTTTTCAGTTAGTGGCAAACTCGAATGCCAAGCTGCTGTGCATCTGCCTCCCGTAATTGTGCCAGAAGTGATCCCATGCCCCATCTTTCCCCCTGACCGTTCTGCCTGTGTTTTAACTTCCCCTTGGGACCCTGCAGTGGGGGCTTTTCCGTAAGCTGCGTCTCCACTAGAGAGGGATGCTAGTATAGTTATACTGGAAAACTTTGAGGATTTGGTTAGTTACATTGCTTTACTCTTCCCGACAGTCAGTGTTGCCTGTTGGGTTAAGTGGAGCACCCTTGAAAGGAGACTGCTGCAAGACTGAAGGCAGATGGGACCCAGCAGTGACCCTACACTGTGGCTGACCAAGTAGCAGCCATTGGGTTTCTCCAAAATGGTGCCAATTCTGCTGTGTGACACATGTTTGTGTAGATCCATAGAATGGTTTTGGGGTGGAAGGGACCTTAAAGGTCACCTAGTTCCAGCCCTCCTGCCATGGGCAGGGACACCTTCCACTAGACCAGGTTGCTCAAAGCTCCATCCAGCCTGGCCCTGAACACTTCCAGAGACGGGGCATCCACTTCTTCTCTGGGCAGCCTGTTCCAGGGTCTCACCACCCTCATAGTGAAGAACTTCTTCCTAATGTCTAATCTAAATCTATCCTCTTTCAGTTTAAAACCATTACCCCTCATCCTATTGCTACAAACCCTTGTAAAAAGTCCCTCCCCTTTTTTTCTTGAAGGCCCCCTTTAAGTACTGGAAGGCTGGGCTGAACAGCCCTCTCTCAGCCTGTCTTCATAGCAGAGGTGCTCCAGCCCTCTGATCATCTTCGTGGCCCTCCTCTGCTCCAACAGGTCCATGCCCTTACATTGGGGTTGCAGAGCTGAAGGCAGTACTCCATGTGGGGTCTCACGAGAGCGGAGTAAAGGGGCTGATGTAGGAGAGGCTGCTCAGCAGCAGGAGAGACTGAAAACCAGACCCTGCATGCCTAAGTGGGCTTTGTCAGGGGTCAGGGGAGCTCAGCATGAGCCTTTAGCTTTGGTGTCATGAACACAGCTGGTGGGTTGCGACGGTGGGGTGCCTAAAAACTCTGGTTTGTGGATGGATTTCGGTACGTTCTCCTTTTGTGGCCTGGGTCTCTTGTACTACTTAGCTTATTTGTGTGGTTGCAAAGAGAATCCTCATGGTTTCCCGAGTAATGCTTTACAGCTTACGCTTTTGTAATGAACTGTCTTAAGGAGGCTCTGAAGTGTGTGTGCATTTAATGTTTGTACCCATGCTAATGTGCATGGAACTGAGTTCCAAGGGTAGAGTTTGAGGCAAAATAATATTTAGGTTTGCTTTTATTTTTTCTTTAAGAACAATCCATTGCTATTCAGTTACAATAGGATTGCTTTTTCTCCTTTCTTGCTCTTTAAAAGGTGTGCAAAGGGCATGTAGCTTAAAAGTGGTGACCCAGACTAGATAGTACTTTTCTGCCATTGTGTGCGTTAGGTGGTGGTGGTGGTTGTTGCTGTTCTACACTGACTGCATTCTTCCTCCTGGCTTTGCATTTTCCACTTGAATTCTTGGTGTCTCCTAAATGCTCTGATTGAAATATTTGTTGTTTCCATTGGGCAGTATGTATGCTGAGGACCTAGTCGAAGTTGAGTAATCACTGAAGTATGGTGTGAATTTACAAGAACCCACTTAATTCATGTGACCTCTTGTATGCACTAAAAGCTTGTCTGCTAAACACAAATCAGAGTTAATCCAAGTCAATTCTTAAAGTGAATTAGTCAAGCTGTGTGCTAATCATCCTCAGTGTTTACTTGCTTTTTCAGATAGGCAGCAGCCTAAGTTGCATTAAACTTCACTTGATAATTGAAAGGGGAAGAGTCAGAGAGAAAGGTGATGGAATTTTTGTATGTCCTGCATTTTTCTCCTTTCAGGGCATATTTGAGAACTGCTTTGTGTTTATAAATCTTGAATTGATGGAATGATCAGAGCGAGCTACCTAAGGCCAAACCCCAGTACTCTGCTGCAGCTCTCTGCTGAGCATCCATGACAGCTGTTGCTGCTCCAGGGATATTTTGGGGAGTGTGACTTCCTGATCATCCCTAAAAGTTGTTCCTCAAAAACCCTAACTGTTTGAGCGGGATGCTGCATAGACAGTGGTTTAGACTGTGGTGATAAGGAATTCCGTTCAATCTCTGCCAAGAAAGAAGTAAGCAGCCCTGATTTTACAGCCTGGACTCGCAAGTTCTGTGTGTATTGCCCTAAGCACGCCAAAGACTTGCGTGGTGGGCAAGAAGTAATTACCTTTCATTTGTCAACATTACGATTTTTGTTGTCTTGAGCTACTGGGTTTGCTTCCCCCTCCATTGTGGCAAGATCAAAGGTAAGATCTTATTTCTGGGTCACTGCTGTCCATCAGATAAGTAAGTCTGTGGTCTTGGGAAAAAGCAGTGACGTGAGAATAGGGAATTTAAACCCTGTCATTAAGATAATTATTTCTTATTGTAAATTTTAAATTCCTTTAAACTTCATTCAGCTTAACTATGCAAAATACAGCACTGCAGAAATTGCCTGGAGAACAGTCAGTTGAACTGATGCAGATGTTAGAAAAACATTTCTGGAGCAGCATGAATAGTTTGAGAAGTTGATAAACAGTTACTCTGTCTGCATTGGTGCTGGCCTGAACTATGTTAAGCTGACTCCTTGCAGTCTTTGATGTACTTTTTTTGTGGGGGGTGGCAGGCAAGTTTCTGTTTCAGATAAACTTAATTAAACTCTTGTTTGTGCACCATCGGTCAGGGCCTGTGTAGATCTATATTAGGATAGTACATTTGTAATTTGGGGTTTTGGGTTTGGCATGCTTAATTGTGGACTTCCTTGGCTTCAGCATTTCCAGATTATTGTGTTTTGTGGTGGTTCATTCTGCCTGAAGATTGAACATCTGTTTTGTGGATGGAGGGGGAAAAAAGAAGTATTTGCCTTAACGTTGGCCCCCCTCAAAGCTGTTTAAAGAATTGTGACATTCTGTTATCATCCAGATGTTTTTTATCTAGTGAAAAGGATATTGCCTGAATGTTTAAATATAAACTCGTTTCAGAAGAATGACAGCATACTACTACTTTTCTGAGTTTTAAACAAAAGGTGGATGGTGTCAGGTGAGGTTAACAAATGGAGTCTCTGTTGCTGATCTGTGGAAGTATTTAACTGTACTACTTTGTTTTTTCTTCTTGGAAATAAATATTAAAGGTCTGTAAGTTGTTGAGAAGGTTATGTTCTTGCTGCTTTTCCCGTTGAGGAGTGATAGCTGGAGAAAAGCATTCTGGTATCTTACATGGTGATTTATACCTTGATACAAGTGACTTTGCCTACTACTGTCTTCTTTAATGATACTGATTAGTAAGCAAAATTGTGATGAGAATGCACTAGGAATTAAATTCTACCACCTACTAGTGTGAGGCAATGCCTCCGTCTTGGCTCTGTGAGGTGAAAACTGCTTCTTGCAGCCCCGGTGTTCAGAATGATTTTAATAAACGGCTCTTTGCTTGGGTTTTGGTTTGGTTTTTTGTTTGTTTATAATGGAGGAGGACAAAAGCATACACCATACTTGCTGCTTTTACATGCATGCACAATGCTGGCAACAGTTAACGGTGTGGCTTAAATCGTAAGCTATCCATGGTGACTCTGAACTTTCCTCCCTCTTATTTAACATCTTCAAAGTTAATGTCTGTCAGTAGAAATAAACCATTCTAAAATAATTTAATAAACTGTTTTGGAATTACTTATTTTAGAAGTATTTTTTACTTTAGAAATCATTATGATGAAAGTGCAGATTATGAAAACATTGTCATATGACAGAAGCTTCCTTGTGGTTGTGCTATGAGAGACCATCCATATTGTAGTTACTTGTTTACATAAGCCAGAGCAGATGGGTGTTATTTTCCAGCAGTCTGTGTCTAGCTGTGCTTTTCCTCTTTATTTTCTTGGCCTTTTCTTGGTGGTTCTTTTCTTCAAGTTTAGAGTACTGACATAATGTTGAAATTAAATAATGGCATGCATTATTACTCTGGAGTCTTCCTAGTTCATGTTGCTTTAACTTGAAAAAGAGGAACAAGAAATTAATTTTCAAGGACATCTTATTGTTCCAGCACTCACTAATTCAAAAAATCCAATGGAGCTGCTGCTGCAGTTGTTTCTTGAAGCTGGTGCTGCTATTACAGATGTTTTAAAACAATTTGTGTGGGTGAGTGGGTGTGGTTGGTTTGGTTACTTTACCTTATGCTGACCTGATAGTTCTGTTGAAGAGGCTCCCCAAACACCTGAAGAAACATGCATGTACCAGCCAGCATCCCTTGCATTAAGGCAGATGCTAACTCATTGCCCCAAGTGAGGGTGGGAAAAGGTTCTCCAGCCTTGCAGAGTGGGAAAGCAACGATCATCTCTAAGCAATCCATAATAAACAAGCATTAATGGAGGCCACTGGGAGAAGCTACGTTCCTGATAAATAATGACTGAAATAAGTCTAGGGGTTCCAGATGGTGATGGGAAGGCAACCTGGTGGGTTGTCTTTAAAGGGGGAGCTGCAGAAAATGAGGCCATGCAGGCCTGACTTTTAAGGCAAAGCTCTGAAGAATCTTTTCAGAGAAGGAAGAGGCTTCAAGAGAAGATGAAGTATCATTTTGGATTTAAAGGCAAGAAAATGCTGCCCAAGAGATGTGTGTTGAATAGGTACAATGTGGAACTAATCAGGAAAGGAGGCTGAGCAAGTGAGAGAATTGCACTGGATGGTGCAAGCTGACCTAGGTCAGGGAAGTACAGAAAAGATTCTTGAAAAGGACAAGTACACAAACTAAAAATGAAGTTTTGTCCAATGATAAATCAGTTTTCAAATCCCTCAATGTGTAACAGAAAAATTCCTGTATTTAATGAGGAAAAGGAGCATGATTGAGTTGTGGACAGGATGGTGGTGGCATTTATAGCAAAAATGTTGAGATTTGAATAGAAAATGAGTGCCTCTTTTTTTTCTTTTTAATCCCATCTGAGCAGTATGCTGAGAAACCTAGTGTACTACTGCATGCCTTGTGGATTAGACTGCTGCGGATGTGAGTCCAGTTTGTACTGTAATTGACATGATCTAGGGTGAATGTGTTCATGATTTCTCATGTTACAATGCCAAATAATATGGGGGTTTCCCTTCAAAATGTATTTTATGTTGATCAGTGAAAGATGGCATTTTATTCTGATAACAGAAGTCAGAATAGTAAAGATGCAGGTCCCCTAGAATATCCTGAGGGAAAGGAGTTAATTGTTTTGGACACTGAAGACTAGAAAGGCCAAGAAAAATCTCTTTTATTTTTAATCAGATACAGCAATGTTTAGTTTCCTGCCTTCATGATGGGATGTTTATATGCCTTAGAAAAGACCTTTTGATGAAGCATCTTGCTACCACTGACACAGAGGAGGGAAGATGTTTGTTGTTTTTCCTTCAAGATGTTTTTGGTTAGTTCCATTAATCTGAAAATGTGTCACAATGGGCAAAATGAGAATCCATTCTGCTTCAATCAATGCTGTAACATCATCTTCTTAAATACCTTTTACCATGAGTAACCAGCTCATGCATGTTGGAAATAGCGTGGGTACGTGCCGCAAAATAACGGTGCTGGAGCTCTCTGACTTCACTTGGACCTGTAGCAAATGCTTGGGAAAGTGGGAGTCCTCCTGCCTTCTTTGCCTGCCATTGAGGTCATCAACAAAATGCATTTGAACTTCATAGGCAGAGGATCAGACTCCTGGTTTCCCTGAATTAACAAAACAACCCTGCCCACCCCCAAAAAAAAAAAAAAAAACAACAAAAACCCCACCCCCCCCAAAAAAAAAACCCAACAACAAACACAACCCCAAGACAAAAACAATTCCAGAAGGAATGAAAGGCTTGTAATTTGAGGAATAATCTACTCACCAAAGAGCCTTCATGGTGGCCACAGTAAAACAACTGAAGGTCCTTTCCGGGGATAAACATCAGAGCAGGTAAAGGAAAAGGGCAGACATGCATAGGTCAATTACTGACACTTGGACTGTCTGGCCTTTGGTGGAACTCAGCCTGCTTTTTTCATCCTCAAAAGGGGTATGAGGCACAGGGACAGGCAAAATAAGAATGGCATATGGAAAACATTTCCCTGCAAGATAAGTGCCTCAGGGTAGTGTACTGTCTACTGATTTTTTTGCATTGAAAATCTGTGAATAGAGGTTTATTGTTTGGGATGGTTTTATATACATTCAGATTTATGTGCTTTTTGGGAGGAGTGGGCAGGGGGTCTGATCTTGCCTCCAGGGGATGAGTAGGAAGGTGTCTCTCCTGACCCATGTGTCCTCTGTGAGAGTAGATGGCTTCTCAAGGAGCGTGCCACTGCACGGTGGTACTGTTTTATGGTCGTAAATTCGTTCAGTGTGTGGTAAATGAATAAGGTGACAGATTGTCTCCTTACTCTTGCAGTGGGGAAGAGGGATGGTTTCATACAGTGCTGCCTCTGCAGGGTTCATGAAATTGTTTAGCGTGGGGAAGGAGGCTCCACCTGACACGTCTTTGCTGAGCTCGTTACAGGCTGTTTTCTGTCATGGGACGATTTAGCAGCAGTCCTGTAGTACTCAAGTTATTAGTTATGGAGACCAGAACAATGATCTTTCCCTGATTAACCACAGAGCTCCTATTCAGAAAGATTCGACTGATGTCTTCCCCACCCCCACCCCACCCCAAAGCACAGGCTGTGCTGTGAATGCAAATGACGTAGATTTTGGATCTTTTGTTGATTATTGTGTTGTGGAAGAGTCCTACTGAATGTAAGGACAATTGCTTAAATTTGTGTTGAAATAATTTTCTTTCTAGCCTTGGATTACTGCTGAAAGCTTCGTCTTTTTTCCCCCTTATATGAGGAAAGCTAACAGCTGTATTACTCTCCTGAAAGTGAAGACTGAAGCCGTGGAAACTGTAAGTCTCTTCTATCTTCAGAAAGTTGCAGACTTCCCTGGAACACCTTTTAAAAACTCTTTGAGGTGTACAGGTGTGAGTTAGCTGAAGGCAGAAGGGAAAGTAGGAAAGACGAGTTCCTTTTTGTTTTGTGTGGGGTTTTTTTTCCTTTTCTTTATTGTTTAGTAATACACTTTTGGGCTTCTGCATTTTTATTTGATCTCATTAAGTTAGCTCTCTTATTTCTGATTGTTTGGTAAGATGCTTTTCAGGTGGGTGAGCAAGTTGAGGTTAAATTTCGCAAGTTGTTTTTTGTTAATATTTTGTTTTGGCTTAAGTAAAAGCTGAATGCTCTGGCCAGTGGTTGCTGTTCTCAGTAAAGCAGTCTGCAAAGTGATACACAGCTAAACATGCTGCTGTCCTGCTTTTGATGCTGTTAGTGGCTAAGAGGTGGTTGTGCTATACATATTGTGTGGAATGTAAGCTTTGGCTGAAAAAGTGCAATCAAGGCAGGCATCACACACACAGAAGCAGTGGGACCATAGCAATAATAAAATCCCTGGTTCTGTGGTCTGTCTTTGTGATGCTGAATCACTTCCAAGACAATTTTTTTAGGACATTGTCGTTCTGAAGTTGGAGCAGCGGCAGTGTAAACAGTACTTGCCTTGGCATGTTCAGGGGGTGGGTTAGATCTGAACTTGGGAAAGGTTGGGTTTTTTGTTTTGGTTTTTTTTTTGTCCTTCTGCTTTTTTGGTTGTTAAAGTCACAAGTGCTCAGATCACGTTTAAAGAAAAAAAGCCAGAAAGCAGATGATGCACACAGGGTAAAGGAAGGATGTTTTTCAACAGCCAAAAGAGGGGTTCTCTGCTCTTGTGATTTGATCTGTTGGGGTATTCGTGTTCTTTCATTCTGGTCTCCTGGGAGGCTTTGATGTGGGTCAGGCAGCATGCTGGAGATCAGAGGGCAGGTAGTGATGGCACTTGCTGTCCAGAGGTCTTGCTGGAGGCTGTTCTTCTGCACTCTCTCAGCACTTTGGCAGGAAGCTATCTCAGCCTACCTCACTGCCAACCCTTTTGCAGGTGTTTGTAAGCCTTTGCGTTTGCATGGGATGTCCTGAAGTGCAGCTCCACTAGTGCTCCTGCAGCCCTGCAAGTGTCCCCAGTTCACTGGATCTCGTCTTGCTACCATATAGCCAAACAGTGATGGCAGGAGAGAGGGGTTAGTGCTAACTGATCCTGGTTTGGGGGCCAGCCAGCTCAATTATCCATTGTATTTGCCAGGTTTTTTTGTTATTAACAAGCTGTTTGATGATGACAGTGAAAGACTTAAAATACTTAATTATTCTTATTGCATGTCTCCCTCCCTCCCTCCCTTTTAAAGCTTAATGATATTTTGGTTAGACAGCTTCTTTGTTGTTCATCTGTTGTGTCAGGTTGGAAAATTACCTTTTTTTTTTTTAATAATTGCTCTGGAAATGATTGTGCTCAAATAGTGCATTACTTCACCAGTAACTGAAGTTCTGTGAGCAGAAATTATCCAGATATAAATTGATGCTGTTGGATTAACCCACTCAGCCTGCAAAAGAAAAGGTCTGATGTCTTAAACAGCATCTGGCAAAGAACTGACATTTAATCTCAAAGGGAATTAACCACAGATTACTGCAAAGAAACGATTAGGTCATTTCTCCACCAGGACAGGGAATTGATGGAAAAATGTTTCTGGGTATAGATTGATTTCCAGTTGCAATTTGGGCAACTGTATGTGCTGTGTTTTGGGGATGAGGTATTACTTAAGCATCTTTTACTCTGTGTAGTTATTGCCTGTCTTTGTGCATGCAAAAAAGGATTTGTTGCCCATGTGTGAAGTGCTAGCATAACAGCAGGATGGAAAACCCACCTTGTTCCCTGTGACGACCTCAGTTCCTTCTGCAGAAGGGAATGAGTAAAGTTTTGTTGCATCTTAAGTCTGTCCTTGATCTCCAACTGAAAAAAATGGCCAATTTCTTAGGGCTGGTTGTAACTTCAGTGATAGTCACTCTCACTAACGGGAGAGGGCAGAGATCATCAAGTATGTTTTACTCTGGTTTTTGGGTGGGGTTTTTTTGCAGCATTTGCAAGGTAGAGATCTCCAATAGTTGTGTCTGAACCTTCCCCTGTATTAGCAAACTCCAGTAAAACCTAGTTTTCTAGACAGTGAAGATGGACTCAAGAAACATCTAGCTTTACTGGCAGAGGCTGTTTCCAGGGGGGGTGATGGTACAGCAAAGGAAGCAGAGAAACATTGTCCCTTTCCTCTGGCACTCCCCTTCCAGGCTTCAATGACCCTTCAGTAAAACCTCACAAATCCATTTTCACAGTTCATTTATTCATTCTGATTAAGATCTTCCAAATGGGCAAGATGCTACAGCTCCATAGCTCTTTAAAGCAGTCTGTCCAGTGACTAGAAGCAACAGATGGGAAGGCTTTGGGATGAGGCACATTTGTACAACCGGCCTTCACTGGGGCAGCAGAGGGTAGTGTTCCATGTGCTGTAATAACAGATGTAACTTGGGCAATTTGTTGGTAGTTGGCCTGAAGCCATGCTGAATAGTTGCATCCACTTCCTACTATGATGTATATGAACAGTGGTACAACCCAGTCAGAGCTCACATCAGTCCCTGTGACGTCAGAAATGATAATCTTCTTCCATGCTATTATCGACAAAATGACTTCCAATTCCAGCAGTGTAACTTCAGATTCACTGCTGGTAAAGCTGTTTCATCAGTACCATATACTAGATCTAGCCCAGGACTTACTGCTGTAGTAATAGATGTTGCTGTGGTGGGAGCCTTTATTCTGTTTTCAGGAGAGGGGGATGAGGTGAGAGAGTCAGGCTGACAGCAACGAAGCTGCAGAATTTGTACAGTAAAATGTGTGTATTCAAATTTGGCAGGGACAGTTAATTTTGTGTCAGCTTCCAAATTGTTCTGATGCATCTGCTGAAAGGGGAGATGTCCTTCCTGAGACATCAGAAATTTCATGGGGAGAAGGTAGGGAAAGAGTCTCATTAAGTGGAAGAGCTGTTGCTGTTGTTTAGAAGGACTTTAGGGCAAGAGTATAACAATGGGCCGCACCATCTGTCTGGAAATCTCTTTTATTTCTTTTCTGCTGCTTTTACCCAATACTGAATCACAGCTATTAACTTACTGCAGCTCTTTTAACTGCTGAGCAAGTTGACACCGGGCGCAGGAGGTTATCTTCATTTGCAGGCAGAACACACCCTGGAACAGAGAGAGAGGGCAGAATTGGGAGGAAATACGGATTGTAGGGATCATAACTGCTTCAGTTAGTTCACTTTGTCCTTATGCTTTGGCGGGTCATCCAGTAAAGTTTCACATGTCTTATGCCTCTCCTTCTGCACGTTTATTTGTCAAAGTACACCACGTAACAAACTCACTTCCAACATTCA
>NC_054080.1:11535623-11592820 GCF_017639655.2 Falco naumanni | reverse complement strand
GAACCAAGCGAGTGCGGACTCTTAAGTACTGCGTTTCCCATCTCCCGCGAGGGACTGGGCCAGGAACAAGGGGAGCGAGTGAGTGTATGTTTGTGGATATTCCAGAAGATGGGGACGAAGGGCAGCAAGCCTTCGAATCCCATGGGAAGGGTACCCAATGTACCTAAGAATACCCCTCTGGCATATATCTTGGACAATTGGAGATATTTCCCTGGAACCCTAGGGAAAGATAAGCAGAAAGTGATAGAATATTGTACTAAGATATGGGGAGGGAAGAAGATTTCTAAAAATGTCTTTTGGCCAGTCTATGGGTCAGAAGAAGATTGGGTAAGACAGCAATTAAACCTCTGGGTTAATAATAAAAAAACCCCTTAACCCGGAGGGGAGTCAATATGCGGAGGTGTGGCTAAAAAAAACGGGAGCTAGACTTTACCCGCTGAATGAAATAAAAAACTAAACAAAAGAAAAAGAAGGGAGAGTTAGACGAAACCCTTCTAACCCCCCCTCCTTACATTTCTCCTCCTGCTCCTGCAGAGGTCCCCAGAGCGCCCACTCCCCCACCAGAGTCGGAACAAGGGTCTCCCCCTCTTCCTAGACGCGTAACTAGAAGTCAAAAAGGGGCAGCTCAAATATACCCCCTAAGACAAATGCCCATGGGGGGACCTCAACCTGTGATCGGATATATTTCTGTGCCTCTAAATTCGGCTGACCTACGAGATTTTAAAAGGACCGAGATGGGAAACTTAATTGAGGACCCACTCGGAGTGGCAGAAAGATTAGATCAATTTCTGGGACCAAACCTTTATACTTGGGATAAGATGCGATCTATCCTTTGTCAATTATTTACTACCGAGGAAACCCAGGGACCCCAAGCAGATATTAAATGGCCACTCCAAAGACCTAATTGGGATAATCAGGATCCGGTGCATAGAACTCATATGCAGGACCTGAGAACTATAGTAATTCAGGGGATTAGAGAAGCAGTACCCCGTGGCCAGAATATCAATAAAGCATGTAATGAAATGCAAAAAAAAAAAAAAAAGATGAGAGCCCCACTGAGTGGCTGGAACGACTGAGGAAAGCCCTTCAGCTGTACTCTGAGGTAAATCCAGACAACCTTTAGGGCAAGCGCTCCTCAAAACTCAGTTTGTGGCAAAATCATGGGAAAAACTTTAGCGGAACACTTCAGCAGGAGAGGACAGATAAGGGTAAAAGAAATAATTAAGCAAGAAAAGCAGATGGCCAGCAAGGGCATAAATTACCTCAGACTGATAAGAACACTGCAAATGAGCAAAAGGTGAAAAGTACACCATGAGGAAGACCTACAGCCTTCCCCCCATAGACCACGGCCCACATTCTAAAGACCCCGGCCCACAATTTTTGGAAGAATCTGCACAAGCGTGAAAGACTGATAAGCTAATTAGCATACGAAGAGAGGGTAGGCGGGTTCAGGTAATGAATATGTATAGGCGTTAATGGAATATTCATTGTTTCAAGCTGCAGTGTTGCTTATTTTGGTTACCGGATTTATGGAATGTGGAATTTGACTTTGATAATTGTTACTGTGATTTTGGCTATATTTTTGAAAATAATAGTGAGCTCTTGGTGTTGCTGTAAAAAGATACTTGTGTGTTGCGTTTTGTAAGTAGAAATTCTGTAAGTGATAAGTGTGTTCTGTGAGTGTAAGCTGGAAAAATGGGAGGAAAACAGAGTGGTGGGATTTTAAAGAAAAGCCCGTTAGGATGTGTTTTGAGTCACTGGAGGGATATTGGAGGATCCGCTGGTGGAAATGTGAATAGGAAAACATTGATAAAATATTGTAAAATGGTGGCCGCTTTATAAGTTGGAATGTGGAGAAAAGTGGCCTTTTAATTAATAATTACAAGGTTATTAATAATTGTTATACTCATTTATGCTGGAAATGTGAGAACATTTCTGTATTCAGTATATTACAAATGTTGGTATGTGGTTATTGTCTTGAACATCCGAGGGGTGAATGTGAACCTCTGTATGTTTTAAAGTGTATATGGTGTAAAGAATTATTATATGTATGGTGGCGACAAGAAATTGAATGCCCTGACTGTAAGGTTTGGACGCCTTGGGATAAGAGAGAGAGCTGTAAGTGAAATTAGAGTCTCTGTGGCTGGGATAGCGATTGAGATAATAGTAAGAAAGGTCAGTGGAAGGAAATGGGGGGGGCAGCTGGGGGAAGCGTGAATAAGAGAACTTTGGCTAAGTACTGCAATCAGTGGTGGCCCCTGTCTAAGTTAGGGGACAGAGAAAATGGCCCTTAAACGGCACACTGAATTATAATGTTTTGCTAAAATTAATGTTATTTTTAAGGCGAGAGGAAAAATGGGATGAAGTAATGTATGCTGGTATGTTTTTCACTCTGAGGAATCACCCAGAGTGGCAAAAGAGTGTGGTATTAACCTAGCTCCACAAGATCCCTTAATATTAGCAATGGAAAAGGATCAGAGGGGAGGTTGTGGTTCCTTCTATGGAGCAACCAGAATGAAACACGTTGTAAGATAAAAAACTTGTGCTAATGTATGTAAGATCTGAAGCCGGGGGGGTGGAGAGTAAAAAAAAAAAAACCCTGTGAAAGTGTTAAAGTATTGGGGTGAGTTTGTACAAACCCCGTACCCCCTCGAAGGTGCGGCTGAGTCACGCTGGACGCATGGCAGGGTGTTTGCTGTTTGCCTGCAAAGGCTGATATGTAATAACACAGACTTAAAGCAACAAGTAGCAGATTTGCATTCAGGGTAAGAAAGAGTTAAAACAGAAGTGCTGCTGCAGAGGCAGGCTTGTGTAACCTGCAGAGCAGGAACAGCATCTCCTGCCCCGAATCCTCCTGATGGTGGGGAGGAGGGGGTTGCTGTTGCTGACGATTTTGCAGAAGGACCTGACAATGTCACCCCGATTGCTGCAGCATTTGCAGCACAACAGGACCGGTAACGGCCCCTCTAGGGCAGGCAGCGGGTCTGAGGAGAGTAAAGGTGAATCTCTGATGGGGAAATTTAGATGTTTGAAAGTTAGTTGTGAATAGGACTGGATAAAGGTTCGAGTTGATTTTTACTAAGGTAATCGTGATGTAGAAAAGTTGGTGAATATAAAACCAACTTATTTGGTGTTAAACTTCAGTGAAAATAATTTGTTACAGTTGTGGGAGCTGCTGGCCGCCAGGAAAATAACCTGAAACCTTTAAAGTACAAACTAAGAAAACAAATAAGAATGCCAAAATCTCCAAAATCTTTGTTAGGAAGAGATTTATTAGAACATCTAGACGTTTAAAGAAGGGGAAATGAAACCAAAAGTTAAAAATGATCAATTAACTAAAATGTTGAGCTTATCTTTAATTCAACAGAAAAGTGGAAGAGAGGACCTCCCTGAAGTAAAAGAAATCTTTAACCAGGTATATCTGGAAGTAAATTCCAGGTAAGGAAAAAAAATGCTTTACCTGTTACAGTAGAAATGATAAACGGGAGGCCTGCCTAGTTCAGGTAAAACAATATCCCTTGGTCAGCAAGGCTGTGGGGAATATTGCATAAAAACAAAAATAAAATACACTCTGTAGTAGTTCTACTAATGTAAATCTGTGTTTTACCATGACTGTGACTTGTTATGGGATGTGCAGATGAAACTCTGCATTGACAACAAAGTACAAGGAATAAGGTTGGTCAAGTGCCTCCTACCACAATCAAGGGCAAGACTGGGTTGGCCTCTGTGTTTGCCACCAAGAAAGATCTTGAGCTCTGCTGCTGGCTGCAACCCAGTAGGCGTTGAGCGGTGGGGACATGTGCCATGCCAGACCTTGATGTGAGGAAGGGCCCCCTCTGTTATAAGAGGGTCGTCCAGGAAGGAAGAACATAAGATGGCCCATTAAGGCACTGATTTGGAAACTGGAAACCGCCTGGCCGACCATGAAGCCATACAAGTAGTAGAGGAGGTAGGAAAAAAGGAATTATCCTTAATACCAGATGGTAAAATCCAAACTGTAAGTACAGATCAGGAGCCAAATTATTCTAAAGAAAACTTAAAGGTCATTCAGGACATGAATGATAAAATAAATAAGTGGACTTATTTGAGGGATGGTCGTATAGTGGAACCATCCAATTTAATATGGACCACAGCCGTAATAGAACATAATAAGATGCATTGGGGAGCTGATAATTTATATAAAAGTCTAAATCAGAAATTGATAGGGCAGAACTTGTATACTGTAATAAAACAGGTGACTCAGCGATGTGAAATGTGTTTGAAAATTAGCCAGGGCAACAGTGGCAAGTTGATTTTTCCAGACTCCCAAGAATTGAGGGGGTACCAATATTTATTAAATGAATGGACACCCCAACGTATCATACAGTATTATAAACCTGCAACTTGGAATCCTAATGAACTTATTAACGGCACTCGAGAACCTATCTACAATCTGAATCATATCATTCGTCTACAGGCTGTCTTGGAAATTATTATTATTAATCAAACAGCTAAAGCTTTTGATGTTAAATGCAATTTATCAACACAGGATGGTTCTGGACTACCTGCTAGCCAAAGAAAGAGGTGTTTGTGGTAAAGTAAATGTTTCCAATTGTTGTTTGAAAATTGATGACAATGGTGAGGTAGTTAAACAAATCACATCAGAGACAGGGAAGTTAGCCCATGTTCCTGTCTGAACTTGGAAAGACGAATATTGACTTGTTTTCCTGGCTTCTCGGGAGCCCCTGGGTAAAACGAATCCTATTTTATTTGTTATGTGGATTAGCCACCTTATTGTTTTTGCCATGTATTGTTCCATGTTTATAAGATTAATTCAACACGTTATAACTAACATGCAATTTGCTATTATGGTTTCACCCGATGGCGTTAAACAAATGCGAGTAGTATGACAAAATGTACACACAAAATAACATTTTAATAGCCAACAAGAATTTGGAAACAATTAACTCTTAACAATTCAGATAATAATGTAAGCTGAGTAAAAAAAAAAATAGAATAGCAATAAAAACAAGCGCCAGGAACGCAAAGACGACGATATGGAAACGCCTTTTATACTTTTTCACCTCCGCCATAAGTTCTTGACGTGAGACAACAGAAAAACGCACCCTCTGCCTAAACAGCAACAGAAAAAAAAAAAGAAAAAAAAAAGATATATATATAAAATTTTGATCTTCTTTCTAATGAACCATATAGGTTAAACGTTTTGAGAACACTCACCTTACAGAATGTTCAGAGGGCGAAATGTCCACTCTAGACCTTTCTTCTCTGGCAGGTGACGTGATGGTCTGGTGGTGAAAAAAAAACAAACCTTACATTGAAAACTGGGACCTGTCATTTGGCCATAGTACCATGAATGTTACCATTAACAGACTTACCGGAGTGGTAAGCTCGGGAAAGGGGTTTGGGACTTCATCTGGGCACGCAGTAGCCATTGTTTATCACGCGAATGGTCCGTGTATACCTTTGAACATGCGCATGCGCGATTTTAAAGCCCCACAGAATGTGCTGGAAAAATCTGGAAAGACCGCGCATGCGAAATCCCTATAGTCTAGCCATGATAGTGACGCATTAAAAAAAAAAAAAAAAAAAAAAAAAAAAAGGAGAACGTGTCAAGAAAAAGTGTTATTTTTAAGTTTTGGTTTTGTATGTTATTATTATATGTATTACCCAACTACGCCTATTGTAATTGTGACGTATTACCTTGTGAGTGTTATGATAACTGTTGGGATTGTGGAAAAAGGTTTATTTGCAGTGCCGAGAATGAAAGTAGTGTCTAATAAACAATAATAGGATAAAAAAAAAAAAGGGGGGATTGTAAGAAACTATGGAATAGGATATTGTTTATTAAGATTTATGTTAAGCATAATGTAAAGACTAGGCGCCAGATATCCAGGATGCCTCTTGTGAAAAATAAGATAACCGCCAGATGTCCAGGATGCTGCTTGTAAAAGAGAAGATAACCGCCAGACAGAAACAAGACAGACGACCCCGTATAAAGATATATGAGTAAGGGGTTAACACCTCCACTACTTCATAAACACGAAAGTAAAGAGTATAAAAAAGGACTGTTTAAACTGCTCAGGGCGGCAGTTGGCGGAGCGCAGACTCCCCTGCCGTCCAGCGCTGTCTTTGCTCATATTCTACTTGCTATAATTAATAAAATTTTAATTGGATTATGATCCGTTGTGGTCTCAATTTATAACAATGAGTTTCTAGAAAGGATGGGAAATGAGGAAACTAACAAGCAGAACATGAAGTGAGTTTGTGGCTAAGTACCTGAGGTATTTAGGGAAATGCTGTACAGGAAAAAACCACTGCTGGCAAAGGCGGGGTGCAAACCTCCCCCGATGGCCTCACCCAGAAAAGGACACTTCCCCTCCCACAGCAGCAGCTCCTTTGTGGCCACCAGGCACAGCACCACCGCAAACCCCTCTGTGACAAGCTGTGAGCACAGGGGACTGTTCTTCAAAAGGCATCTGGCACGTAAGATTGTTGGGAATTTGCTTTTACTTACGTCTCTGAAACTCTCCATTGAGGATCACAGCATTCTCTTGGGTTTCTGATCACACACATGGTTTAAAAGAGTCCTTCATGATACAGATAATGGAGACAGGAATTCACTGGTGTGCTGTCCCCAGCTCGACAAGTTTTGGCCTTCATCTAGTGCCTAACATCAAGCCTCATTTGTCTGATCACTCCCATATGCCAAAGACTCAGTGTCCTTCTCCTCCAAATAGATCTTGACTCTGTGTTCCTTGTAATGATCAGTTTTCTCTAATGACTAAATGCATTGAAACAGTGATCCTTCCATTATAATATACAATGATACAGTACTGCAAGTAAGTAATAATTTATAGCAGACTTATGCCAACCTTCCTGCAATAAACTCATTTGCATGTTTCACCACAAAAATAAACTAAAAACAACCAGAACTTCCAACACCTTCTGGCACCTGGGCTCGATGTAAGGAAGGATGTAATTTTCAGAAACTGGCGCTTCAGGAGGTAAGCCTCAACACTGTCGTTCACATTTAACAAGTCTCAACGTAGTATGAACTCCCTTGGGCAGCAAAAGCTCAAAATGAAAGCCACTCTGAATTAAGTTTACCCATCTTTCCCATTACCATTAGACCAAAGGTTTCTTTTGTATGCAGTTTAATCCCATGACATTTTTTCAGGACATGTAATTCTTTCATGGATCTTCTCAAGTGTCTTCTGTTCCAGCCTTTCCGTTAGCTTACATTCTATCATCCGAGTATGACCACCTCTCAGAAAAACAATTGTGACAATATTTCTCCCCCAGGTTCATTTCTCACTTACTTGAAATACTGAGGACCAGAGACTTTGAAGGTGGCAGGTTGATTTACTGTGGTTTAGGGTTTGGCCCTACTGGTAATGGCAAAGACCAGTCAGTGAAGCTGTTACAAACGGAACAGAATGATCTCAGTATGTCCCACTCCATAAATCAAGCAGTAACTCTCCATTTTCTCATTGCAGATGCCATTAGAAATCACTATTTGTACCAAAGGTATTCACTGTCCGTGAAGCTAACCTATCTGGACTGTCCCATGTTTCACAGGACACACTTTGGAGGCTCAGGTCGTGTCTGTTCCTCCGCCTCCTGCGCAGCTGAGCAGCCTCAAGCCCCCAGCCAGCTTCCAACCTGGAGGCAGACCACTGGCTGTTCCTCACCAGCAGAATGGTGACAGAATACCACCGTTGTACCTTAACTGCACTGTCGAGCTATGCACTACAGCAAGCTTCCCATTCACCTCACCTCCAACAGAGAAACTGCTTCCTGTAGATGAATTTCACTCAGCATTCAGCTTGTACATACTGTATTTTAGCAAGCAATGCTCATTCTGGCACAGTCTCGTAGCATTGGGCATGTAAGCTATCTGGGAAGTTCCAGTGCCTTCTTAATAAAATCTGGAATTTCAGGAAGTATGTCCTCTTTACAAAGACTGGTGTGGGAGGAGAAATTCTCCACTACAGCTATGTACTTGAGGAAGAGATAACAACAATTCTTCCTTAACCATTTTCATCCTTCAGTTTCCTGCTTGGTAAATGAGCGTAATATACACTCACCAAGCCTGACCAGTCATTGGAGGAAATAATGTCATTTACTATCAACAGCAAATGCTGAATTTCTTAATGCTGTGTAAACTGCTCTTTACATTGGCTAACCCCACCGCTATGAAAGAGAGCTAGCAAATACTTGTCACTGGTTTTTATATGTCTCTGCCCATTTTGTAATGGGGAGCTCTAAACTTTGCTGTTGTTGGGAATAGAAACAGGAAGTTATATACACAGTAAATATCTGTACACACCCCAACAAAGAAGTTTTTGCTTGTGAAAACATTGTCACTAAACCCTTATATGCGTGTTTGACAGAAACAGCAACAACTGAGCAGCTGTTACACAAATATGACCACAGTTATGTTATACTCACGTGCCATTAGTCCATGCCAACCATATGAAACCTCCATTAATTTTCTCTATAAACAATTATAACATTAGCTCATATCAATAATCTACATCAGACACAGTAGGACCCACTGTTGTGCTGCACTTGAACAGGATGACTCACAGCTCTCTCATGGAAGCCAGGCAAGCCCTGGAGCAATGCAGCCCTCCAGTTATTGCCATGTCAGGCTCATTGAGAACCTTTAATAGAGTATTTTTCTAAGTGGTATTTTATTGGCAATAAAACTTTCAAGCTATAACTGTTATGAATATTTTCTTCTCATTTATCTTTTCTCAGTCATAATGAGTTCAAACAGCTGGAGCAACACAGCAGCAAAAATGTTACCTCTAATACTTTATATACACACAATCAGGAACTAGAACACACAGTCTCAAATCTTAGAATACTAGCAGCTCTGCAGAAGAGGTTAGATTTCGCAGAACCCCTGGGAGTTAAGTGAAAGTCATCTAGGAAAGAAAAATTTAAGTATTCACTTCCACATATCAATGCAAATAACTTAAAAAGAAACACAGATGAGTTAGAAAGCTTGGCATTCAGAGTGGCAGTACGTCGAGGTGTTTCCAACTCATGGTAGGATGACCGTAATAAGTAATTTTTTCAAGACAAACAGATTAAGTCATGGAAGAGCTAATTCTAAAACCAGCTGTTCTGACATGCGGTCCCCACAATGGAGGTGCTTCAGACAGGGCAAGTGCACTTTTTTGAGTGGTCTCTGGACCCAGGTAAGCAATTCTAGAAAGATGAAGCACAACACAGAAAATAGCAGCACCTGTTGCTGGCTACTTCACAGCCCTGAGTATGCAGTTTGTGCAGAAGCACTAGTGTGATCCAAAAGACCTTATTTTCAAAGAGATTTGGCATCCGTGGTATTCAAAATACCATGTTCCCACCAAGTGCTTAAACATCCTTGAAAATAGGCTCTTCACTGAAAATTTAACTTACAGATATTGAATGATTTTTTACTTTTATTTTACTATCAGCTTCTACTTAAAAGCATAGGTAGAAGCTCCAGACACAGTGCATAGGATACTTTCTGAAGTGCATTTTGCAAACTCAGAGCCAGCACAACACCTCGCTGCTAACAGGAATGGGGACATCAACCAAGGAGCACACAGTGGGGTTCAACAAACAAGAGGAATGCAAACTGTTGTCACACTCTTCCTGTGAAAGCTGGCTACAAAAAATCATGGAACCTGCTGTATTGAAAATTCAGTTTGCTAAGAATCAAAATGTTTCGTGGGAATGATCTGATAAACATCAGATGTTGTCAGCATATTGAGCCCATTTTGTATCACAACAAAGCATTTCATTCTGAATGCTGTGACAACAGTTCTGAACCAAGTGTTGCAAACAATGTTTTGGTAAGGCCATTTTTAGTTTCTTGACCTTTGAAATCATTTAATTTTAGAACTTCCACTGCACAACACATTTCAAGCTTCCTTGTGTTCCAAATACTGATAACAAAGGACTCTTTCAGATTTCAGAAACCGCTGTGTGCTCTGAAGCCTGCCCGCTTTGCTCTCAAGAGATTGATTCACTAATGGAAGAGGGAGACAGCAGCCCATTAAATAAGTTGCTTACATGTGGCATTATTCCATTACACGTGTACTGTGTTGGTGTTTTAACGAAGGGGACTTTATTGTGCTAGGTCTACCCCTGACAGCAGAGGACGTCCATGAGGCAGTAAGTAATTTATTAGGAACAGAAAGGGTTTGCACGTTTACTCAAACATTGCACTAAGCAACCCTCAAAATCCATTTTGCATGAGGAACCTATGCTGGCAACATCAGGTCTCTTTCTGCTCCATAGAAGCTGTGACCTTTTGAGCTTACAGTTCTAGTTCATCTGCATCTAATGCATCACTTGAGTCACAAAATGTGTTCACTTATACACAAAGTGTTTCATTTATACCTCAGTACTAAACAAACGGTGACACCAGTAAAGTAACAGTAATGTAGAAGTTCTCTGTGAAACGAATGAGTAAAACAAGACGTTTAGCTTGGCCACAGCCTCCTCTAAACCACTGCTGCCACAATAGCTAGACAGCACATCTCTCCACCCACCACCCCTGCAGCTCCACATGAAATTCGATTAGCCTGCTGTCCTCATAAACATGGAGATGTCAACGCCCAGGCAGAGAGACTGATTTTGTCATGGGATCTGAAACTGCCAGTGCTTAACAGTGATGCCTCTGTGCTCTGCAGATCACTACTGAGAGCCTGAGGCATTTCACCTGGCATGCCGTGGCCAAGTTTAGCCTGGCTCACAGCCAGCTTCATTAGAAAAGCAAAGGAGGTCATCAAGAAACTGTCCCACCGGTCTCCAGCTGCAGTGGTGAATGAACAGGGGTCAGAAAGGAAATCTCAAACCTTGCGATTTCACTGGTATCGGATCATTCTAAGCACCCTCTTCATCTATCGCTTTCCCTACTCACCCCACGTGGCGAGGATCGCTCACTGCGAGATGGCTTAAGCCGCTGAATGTTACGGCTGAGACAGTGAAGCAGCACATGCTCAGTAACGGGAGCTCTGCTTTCGGGAGCTAGTAAAATGCCCACCCAGGAGTCTCTCTTTGGACGTCAGTGTCGTAACACCAAGTCTGAGAAGAAAATAATGCTACCAGGAAGTCAATACCTGCAGCTGCTCGAAGCTGGTGATTTTGTACTTTGTACTGCCTTCCTGTGTTTTCCATTCCCTTTTTTTCCCTCTCTCCTCCTCCCTTCCTCCCTCCCTGCCTCCCTCCCTCCCTTCCTTCCTTCCTTCCTTCCTTCCTCCCTTCCTTCCTCCATCCGTCCTTTCCTTGCCTGGCTCATGAAATCTGAAAATTCCGAGAACTAAAGCTGAGAAACACAAATTCCAAGGCAATATTATTATTATTATTATTATTATTATTATTATTATTATTATTATTATTATTATTATTATTATTATTATTATTAAAGCCCTAGTACATAACAAGCAATTGAAATTTCATACCTGTGTGACAGGTGGGTAAATCATTTAGTGTTTTCAGCTGTGACTCCTAAATTCAAACCCATTGTGGAGGAGGCCTTGGTGCTCTGATGCAAAGGATCAGAAAAGACCAGTGCCATATTCCCTCTCAGAAATGCCCTGCGGGGAGCTCACTGTCTCTGCTACCTCTGTGTAGGATTCTAGCTTCTTAATTTAGTCCTCCAGTTTTTTAAAGTCTAAAAGCCGTTTGATGCAAACACTTCCCTTCTTGTCCTTTCCTCCCCTTTTCACTCACCAGATTTAACTTGTTGTGACTGGTCACATCTCTAATCCCAAGGGCAGAATCTTGTAACACTCCACCTCACAAACTAGGATTTGTAATATCTCACGTTGCCGTTCCTAAGATAAAGCTTCCCATTTCATAGATGATAACTATCCAGATTCAGGTAACGTTAAATTGGAAGCATTACTGGGTAGTTTATGGGGTGGGCTCTCTTTAATATCTCTACTGAAACCAGCTCAAGAACAGGTTCTCTTAAATGTGACAGAACATTTTTTACTGTAATTTTCTTTAGCTATAAAGAATCTCTCTACAGGGAGGCTAGAATCTTCTTGATCCTCTATAGATTTTTCTGACTTAGATGAATTGCAGTCTGCTTTTGACCAGCAAGGTTTCTTGATATTTTTTTGCATTTTCATTTGATTTTATAAATGGAAATTATCCTCTACATTCCCAACGAGGAAAAAAAAGCCATTTATAGTATAAAAAGCTCCTCGGGGAAAACATGAGTAATTTATCATCTTACAAAACATGTAAGTATTTCTACAGGGTTAAAGGTTGCTGTTGAACTAAATATTTTAAAGCTGTACATCTATTTTCAAATACGTTGTCTCCTGATGTTTAATGCACCTACGTCTTCCATGATAAAACACTGTCCTTCAATAACCCACTAAACAATAGAGCACATACAAATCTTGGTAGAAAAGGGAAGCTGGAAATACAGTGTTGAGTCACATGGGTTTAGTTTATTCAAAGCCAAAACACAGAACCATAGACTCATAGAATCACTTAGGCTGAAAAAGACCCTTAGGATCATCGAGTCCAACCACAAACCTGACACTGCCAAGTCCACCACTAAACCATGTGCCTAAGCACCATACCCACAATTGTTAGTGACTGCACATTTGGGATGCATTATTCAGATCAGTTGTAAAGATATTGAGACTCCACCTGTTGCAGAGTCTGTAAGGTGCGAAAAAGCTGTTTAATACGGTGCTTTGGATACGAACTAGAATACACTATATGAGAAAAAGCAAATAACCTGTATATGCAAGAACAAATACATTTTATTTTTTTTTAATTAACTGTAAGTTATGTGAAGATACGTGCTATGAATTTTGCCTAGCAGTTTGGCACACACCACAGACTAATGGAGTTTAGGACAACCAAAGTGTCTAATACTGAAAATCTAATGCTTCAAATCTCCAGTTCACATATGAATGAATGCAGAAAGAAAGCACGGAAATACTTCAGCTAATGCTATGCTGTAATTGCCAGTGTAATAATACCATCTACAGGGTTTAAGCTTTTAAAAAGGATCTGAATCTCTTTACTACATGTCCTAGTTTCGTGCCAGAAATGCTTTTTCCAACCATTGAAGTAAAGTGATGATTAACATACAGTTTAAAATACAGAGCCCTGGCGTATTCCTTCATATCACAGTTTAGAGGATTAAAAAATGGTGAATAAACATCAAAAAGGGTATTGCCAGAACATTAAAAAATATTCTTAATCTGCAAGATTTAGCAGGAGATTGATATCCCCTTTTTGTGGCGTAAAATATAAATAAATAAACAACAAACCCTTCAATGATTGCGGTTGATCACTAATCTGATTTTTGTTCTCAACCAAAGGAGGAAAATTGTACAAAAGGTCATAATAATCTTCTTAGCTGCTCAGTGATTATTCAGAGGGGAAAAGACTATGTGCAACTACTCCAGATCTATAAAAAGACACTAGCTATAAGAGATGTCTTCTATTTCAGTAATTTTGACAGCGATCAGTCCACCAAGACTTTTTTTTCATTACAGGTGTATCATTCTACTTAGATGCAACACTTTTCCTCATCCAAATAAATGCTGGATCAGACTTTTCTCTTTACTTCCCCCCCACCCCCCCCACCCCCCCACCCCCCCACCCCCCCCCGCCCCTTAAATAGATACATTCTAAGTGCTCAGGGTTAATCCAAGAGTACAAAACTGGTTTCATTAGGATGAGACATTCCAACCCACATCATAAAATGTTTCATGTGTCAGAAAGTAGTTTGTTTCACATTTAAATGAAATTCAGAGTTTTAGATTATTATGAAAGCAAATTAAATAGAAACAGGCAGGCAGTGCTGCAAGGTTTTGCATTCCTAATATAATCACAAGTTTAAATTTACATGTTGATATTTTCAGACTATGATTCAAAAAAAAAATGAGCCAGCTTACACATCCCAACGGTCACAATGCGTTGTCAACAGCAGACACAGACTAGGTTCCCTGTCCTGTATACACTGTTAGGTTTAGATGAAGTGTTCATTATCAATATTACAATCACACCTTGCCATGCTTTCATGGTACCAGAAAATTGTTAGATGAAGCATGATCAATGTACTACTGAGAATAAATTAATTCTCTGTTAATTCTCTGAGATGGTTCACCCTCAAACAACCAAACACCTTCAGACAAGAATCTTAGCTATTATTTTGACATTACTGTTACTGTTCTACGTCACGGGTAGGTGGAAATGTCATCCTGAAAAAGAAAATCTAGCTGTTTATTGTGACCTTTACACTCTTTCCTCTATTTACAATCTATTTCTGTTAAATGAGAGAAGAATTCTTACACCGAATGATTTCAGTAACTATATAATCCTGTTACAAAAGAAGAAGAAATCAGACCATTAGCTGGCTCCTGAGATGGTGAGATGGCTTAGCTCTCACAGCGTTGATCAAAATGATGGATATTGACTGTTGTTTGTTAGCTGAAGCCTTTATAAATATTAGGAAAAACAAACAAGCAAGCCATCTGGAAACATGAATTTCAAGAAGTTGCCACAATGCTTAAGCTATTCCATCTCATATATATATATTTATATATTTTTAAATATATATGCCTAATTTAATGGTATCCCAACTACAGTGAACTGTTTGTTTTGCTTTGTTTTTCTGGACTCAGACTTGCAGTAATTCCCTGTTTACTAGGAAGAATCAGGAAAACTAATTGCAAGTATATAGTTTGGTAGGAGGGAAAAAGAAAAGCAGGAAAAGAATGTGCGTCTGTCACTTTTAAACATGTCAGAAGGGAAAGAACACACGAGAACACACAATCCTTTCTTGGGCTTAAACATGCTGACCTACACTGAAAGTGCATCAGCTGGATCTTGGTCTTGGTATACAGGATCCCATGCTTTAGAGATTAAAAAAAAAAATAAAATTAGGAAAAACTTGTGGGGTAATCTATCCCATATCAGGTCTCAGCCTCATTTCTGACAAAGGCTGGCTGAAATATTGAAGCCTGGATTGACTGATGGGTGAAAACTGAAATGGGACATGAAGTAACGAATATAGGACAAGCCTTTCTGAGATGGTTACTATCCAAAGAAAGAAAACCCTTTCAGTTTAAACGTTGCAGTATGGCATTCAGCTATGACGGAAAGAAGTCAAAGATGTCCATCTGCATGATTTCTGTATGTACTTAACATGGTAGTAGTGTAAGAGTCCAAGAGAATCCATTCAGCTGCAGCCCATCATATAACCAGACTTTAGCACATGGACAGCTTCTAAGCCTGTGACTAGTGTCGTTGCAATTTCTGGTGCTGCTCACATGTGTACAGCAAAACACCCATCTCCATTCTTCATGGTATTGTAAGAACAGTGACATCTGGTAACAGAATGCAAATACAGTTTAATGATAAAATAGTTGAATTACTTAAGTATTCTGGCAAGACATATCTGGCAAGTTCAGTTTTGTTGTGAAGGGAACATTGAAATATGCATTTGGGAAATGAATTAACAGGCTGTTCCTCCTGAATCATAGTACATTTGTATGGGCACACTTTCAGTCTCATCCAAACAAAAAAGAATCTCCACTGGTTAGCAATCAAGATGAGTATTTTAAGAAGTCAGTAAGGTGGAAAATAGAAGTGAATTCAACCTATTGGGAGCAAGAATTAGTTTGTGCAAAGAGTAAAAGCAGTATCAGTACAAGCTAAATATAGAACATTTATATTTAATTTTCACCTCAGGTTATAAATCGCTCTAAGTGGAATGAACATGATAAACGATTCCACTTCCCTGCTGCATTATTTAATGTTAAACAGCAAGAGACATTTTTTTGTGAAACCTGAAAAGTCAGAAAAAGACAAATTGCTAGTTCAAACCTTGTTTTCACTGCTGAAAACTAGTTAAATGCTGGCAGCAGCTTATGATTTCTCACTGTAAATTCTGATTAATGATATGCTGTTGTGGTTCTACAGCACTGTTGGAAATTAGTCCGTTGGTACCTTTCACCTAACTAGCTGGATGTTTTAAAATCTTCTACTGCCCTCTCTACCCACAGGCCTCAGTACCTGTGCAAGCAACTGTGTTGTCCATCAAGATGCAGTTTTGTGTAGGATTTTCAGAACATAAGGTGAATTGAGGTAAAGATCTTCCAAGGTGAACTACAAAGTATTTCTCCTCCAGCTGTCCCTGATTGATTTGTCACATGCATTTGCATAATTAGAAGAAAAAAAAGGAGAAAAAAAGATAAGGTGTTTTCTTGGTGGGTCCTTCCTTTTTGCTCAAATGGTGACTGCATCTGCATGTAAGTAATTACTTAAAAGCATATATTTCAATATTCCTGAAATGATATTTTTTTTGTAAAGCAGATAATGAATGATAACTTTTCAAAACACACTGAATCATTTGCTTTTTTCTTTTACACTAGACTGTCACTCTGTTCTATAACTCTTGATACAAAATTGGATGTGATGTAGTATTTAATGAGACAAATCTTTTTTGAGGTGACTTAATAATAAAAGTGCTCAAATTGTTCTTTTTGGGGGTTGCATTTGTCTTGTTTGTTTGCTCGCTTGCTTAATTTTTGTTCTGTGCTGCTGCTGCATTTCTTCAGCCAGTTAATACCTGCCTGGAAAACTTGAGTGTGTTAGTGTTTTAGGGCTAAAGGAGCTTTCCCAGAAGCTTTCAATGATCATTCAGATGCAAATCGAGCCAGGCAAATTCCTATGGAATAATTTACCTATACCTTTCACTACTTTCAAACTAAGCTATCAGCAGCCTCCAACACACTCAGCAGCCTTGTTTCTTTTTCTGAAAATCTCACTACATTTAGGCTTTCTTTTGGATGTGTCAGAGGGTGTAAAGTTCTGGTAGAATGGCAAACCCCGGAATAACAGAGACAGTTTTGTTAATCTCTCACCATTTCACAGGTACTAATTCACCAGTTAAGGTCCTACTTCAAAACAGTTAAGCACATCCTTAGTTAGAACCCCAATAGTAAATATTTAGATTATACATTTTGGCATGTGTCCAAGCAACGTGCCAATTTCTAAAAACAATGCAAGCTTCCTCAGATTTTTCATAAAATCTTACCATATTCAGTCTACTGCTGTTTGGATCTGAGTGTATTGTCTGCTGCGAAACCAGACCACAAATACAACAAACAAAACAAATTCATTAGAAGTTAATATTTTCCCATATCAGTTTCATAGTGCTGGCTATAGGAAGGAAATACACTAAATATGAATATTCTCTACTGCAAGAGAAAGCCGAGTAGAGATATCAATTCATCATTTTGTTTTCAACAGTTAGTTGAATGGAATTACTTAAGTAAATTTTTCTCCAGCATTTCTGTGCTGGCAGCATAGGGATTTCAGGGTGGCAGTGGTGGTAATTAATCCTGCATGTCTCACTGAGCACCAAAAAGAGCAATAACTTTGACCGATCTAACTGTACAAGGGTGGATATTTTCATCTTTGCGATAGGCATATTAAGAAAAGCAGGCACTGTACAAGTGAACTGCTTCAAAAGGAGGTGTATGTATTTTCCCTTCATTTTGGAGAAGTCTTTGGGGGTGAAACAGAACAAGGTCTTAAAAAAAAAAAAAAAAAAAAAAGATTAGTTTGGTACAATGCTCGGGGTGATGTCTGTTTTGTGTTGAGAAAGGAATGTACTTGGAATAATTAGAAGAGATAGGTGGGCACCTGAAGGACATAAGGAGACCATCAAGTCAGGAAATCTTTGAACAAAGTAAATTGAAAGGTCTACTCCACCTAGATCCCACCTATTGTGAATGGAATGATTAGGTGTCAAAATCAAATGACTATGTATGTAAGGATGTTGTGTGACCTCTCAGGAAGACTGTGTAAGTTACCTGACTGTTCACTGAAAACTCTGGAGCTAGTTTGTCCGCTGCGAATCAGCTAGCTCCCCAGCGTTGCACGAAATAAATACCTTTGCTGCTTAAAGACAAAATTGGTCTCTGAGCAGTTACTCTGTGCCGTTTTGGCATCAATCTGGCGAGCCTGGCAGGAGAACTCTCCGCCGGTGCTGGAATCCAGGGGCCTGGGGACCCTCGGGGCCCCCGGCTGGATCTTCTGTCGGTGACACTCTCCTACTGTTTCAAAGAACGTCTTCAGAATTTCTTAGTGATTAAGTATTCTTTATTGTCGGCGCCGGGCGTACGGGGGATCCTTCCACCAATCGTACACACCCAGAGGGGCAGACCATCTTATATTTATATAATGAAACAATGAATATTCCATTAACGCCTATACATATTCATTACCTGAACCCGCCTACCCTCGCTTCGTATGCTAATTAGCTTATCAGTCTTTCACGCTTGCGCAGATTCTTCCAAAAATTGTGGGCCGGGGTCTTTAGAATGTGGGTAGTGGTCTATGGGAGGAAGGCTGTAGGTCTTCCTCATGGTGTACTTTTCACCTTTTGCTCATTTGCAGTGTTCTTATCAGTCTGAGGTAATTTATGCCCTTGCTGGCCATCTGCTTTTCTTGCTTAATTATTTCTTTTACCCTTATCTGTCCTCTCCTGCTGAAGTGTTCCGCTAAAGTTTTAACACAGGAGGTCAGCAGATAGGCGGATGTCTAACAAAGGATAACAGAACAGACACCACAGGTAGATGAGTAACATGTGGCGGTACATGATATCTACAATTGTTACAGTGGCTAACAAACATAATGTTTATTCTTTAATTCTATTCTAAAGTTCATTCACACTACATCACTTTGAAGCATATGCTTTGCTGTGTTTCAAAAGTGATGAGTTGGCAGACTTGTAGAAATCTTTCCCAGGGTTTTTACAATACCCCTTGTAGTTTTACTCAGGGACATCCAGATGTCCCATTATCTCCTTGGTAGGGCAGCTTGCTTTGCAGATAAGGAGGACAGCTCTCCTTGCAGAGATTTGCAACTTCCTTGTCAGAACAGTCTATATGATCTTTCAGACATTTTAACTCCTTTGTCGCTATACAATTACAAGCTTATTTATGCATTAAAATGAATATTGTTTATGAATACAAACTTGACCATATTATTTACAGCTTATTCACATCATTCCCCCCTTTTCTTGATACAAGCAAATTCTTTTGCTATTTTATTTTTTAAAAGTACAATAGAATACGCATTTGAACAGAACACACATAAGTATTATTAAAACAGTCAACAAAACTATGGCAACTAACACCTGTTTTAACCATTGTACATTAGGTAACCAGGAAGTTAGAGTTGTCCAAACATTTCCAAAATCTTAAGACACATCATCCTCACTTACTTCATGTAATACCTTGGTTTGTTTCCGTATTTCCTCTAAGTCGGTGGAAACTCTTCCACTTTGGTCCACGTATACGCAACAATTAGTATTTATAACTGTACATACTCCCCCTCGATCAGCTAACAGCAAATCCAAAGTTATTCTATTTTGTAACACCACTTGTGAGAGGCTAGATATTTCCTCTTGTTGGGCTTTCAATGCATCAATTGTTATTGTTCTGTTTTCTAATTTCTCTACTCACTCTTAACCAAGGGACAAACCATCGAGCAAAACTATGGAATGCAGTAGGCCTCTCTATTATGGGATTTGTGTTTAAGTATCCTTGTGAGAACGAATCATGTACTGTCATATTAGGCACTACTGCTCCCAAGGTGCAGGTTCCCTTCCAATTTTTATGTAAAACCTTTCGAGCTGTATCATTGCACAGCCAGTACCATCCTTTCCCTTCGGGCACTGGCCAAGCAGTAGAGCTAACAGACAGTGAAGTACCGATGTCTAAAGCGTTATTACAAAAGGACTGAGTTCCTACATACATTACGGGATTACAATCCACAATTCCCATTCTTTTAGGTGGATTACATTTCTGAACACACATATAGTATGACTCTTGCACCTTAGGACTGTTTATCTCTAATTTTAAAATTTTATCATTTTCAATACTCCAAGAGGTATTTTCCTACAGTCTTTCCTAAGATTTATTCCTAGGTAATGGAAATCCAATCAATGATATACCCTTTCCTCCATATTCAGGCATATGTGTACATATCCAACAATCAGTTTTATTCAGAGCCTGAGATATGCCTTGTACCAGGGATAAATGTACATTCTTATTCCACAGAGTTAAGTACAAATTTGGCAAACATCCGACTATAATTATGACCTGAAGAATCGTAGTCCTGTGGGTCCTGCCGGAGTGACAGCCCATGATTTCTCAGGAGTTTTCTTTATTCTTGAATAGTGGATACAAGCGGCTCGTTCTTTTCTGTTCATCTTCATCACTTCCTGAAGAGAAATACTGGATTCACGAGTGAAGAAGTCTGTTTTCACGTTACATGAAACTTTGCCGGACTGTTATTCTGCTATTCAATTTCTAGTTCATGTTTGTACTTTGCATCAAACACACAGTTTTCAAAATAACTCCAAAGAGTTGGGTAATACATATAATAATAACCTACAAAACCAAAACCTAAAAATAACACTTTTTCTTAACACATTCCCTTTTTTTTTTTTACATGCGTCACTATCATGGCTAGACTATAGGGATTTCGCATGCGCGGTCTTTCCAGATTTTTCCAACACACTCTGTGGGGCTTTAAAATCGCGCATGCGCATGCTCAAAGGTATACACGGACCATTCGCGTGATCAACAATGGCTACTGCGTGCCCAGATGAAGTCCCAAACCCATTTCCCGAGCTTACCACTCCGGTAAGTCTATTAATGGTAACATTCATGGCACTATGGCCAAATGACAGGTCCCTGTTTTCAATGTAAGGTTTTCTTACCACCAGACCACCACGTCACCTGCCAGAGAAGAAGGGTCTAGAGTGGACATTTCCCCTCCCGAACATTCTGTAAGGTGAGTGTTCTCAAAACGTTTAACCTATATGGTTCATTAGAAAGAAGATCAAAAACTTTTTCTTCCTGTTGCTGTTTAGGCAGAGGGTGCGTTTTTCTGTCATCTCACGTCAAGAACTTATGGCGGAGGTGGAAAAGTATAAAAGGCGTTACCATATCGTCATCTTTGCATTCCTGGCGCTTGTTTTTGTTGCTATTTTATTTTTTTTCTTACTCAGCCTACATTGTTATCTGAATTGTTAAGAGTCAATTGTTTCCAAATTCTTGTTGGCTATTAAAATGTTATTTTGTGTGTACATTTTGTCATACTACTCGCATTTGTTTAACGCCATCGGGTGAAACCATAATAGCAAATTGCATGTTAGTTATAACGTGTTGAATTAATATTATAAAACATGGAACAGCACATGGCAAAAACAATAAGGTGGCTAATCCACATAACAAATAAAATAGGATTCGTTTTACCCAGGGTCTCCCGAGAAGCCAGGAAAACAAGTCAATATTCGTGTCTTTCCAAGTTCGGACAGGAACATGGGCTAACTTCCCTATCTCTGATGTGATTTGTTTAACTACCTCACCATTGTCATCAATTTTCAAACAACAATTGGAAACATTTACTTTACCACAAACACCTCCTTCTTCAGCTAGCAGGTAATCGAGTACCATCCTGTGTTGATAAATTGCATTTCACATCAAAAGCTTTAGCTGTTTGATTAGTAATAATTTCCAAGACAGCCTGTAGACGAATGATATGATTCAGATTGTAGATAGGTTCTCGAGCGCCGTTAATAAGTTCATTAGGATTCCAAGTTGCAGGTTTATAATACTGTATGATACGTTGGGGTGTCCATTCATTTAATAAATATCGGTACCCCCAAATTCTTGGGAGTCTGGAAAAATCAACTTGCTACTGTTGCCCTGGCTAATTTTCAAACACATTTCACATTGCTGAGTCACCTGTTTTATTACAGTATACAAGTTCTGCCCTATCAATTTCTGATTTAGACTTTTATATAAATTATCAGCTCCCCAATGCATCTTATTATGTTCTATTACGGCTGTGGTCCATATTAAATTGGATGGTACCACTATACGACCATCCCTCAAATAAGTCCACTTATTTATTTTATCATTCATATCCTGAATTACCTTTAAGTTTTCTTTAGAATAATTTGGCTCCTGATCTGTACTTACAGTTTGGATTTTTACTGTCTGGTATTAAGGATAATTCATGGTCGGCCAGGCGGTTTCCAATTTCCAAATCAGTGCCTCAATGGGCCATCTTATGTTCTTTCTTCCTGGACGACCCTCTTATAACAGAGGGGGCCATTCCTCACATCAAGGTCTGGCATGGCATATGTCCCCACCGCTCAACGCCTACTGGGTTGCAGCCAGCAGCAGAGCTCAAGATCCTTCTTGGTGGCAAACACAGAGGCCAACCCAGTCTTGCCCTTGATTGTGGTAGGAGGCACCTGACCAACCTTATTCCTTGTACTTCGTTGTCAATGCAGTTTCATCTGCACATCCCATAACAAGTCACAGTCATGGTAAAACACAGATTTACATTAGTAGAACTACTACAGAGTGTATTTTATTTTAGTTTTTTTATGCAATATCCCCCACAGCCTTGCTGACCAAGGGATATTGTTTTACCTGAACTAGGCAGGCCTCCTGTTTATCATTTTTACTGTAACAGGGAAAGCATTTTCCCCCTTTACCTGGGATTTACTTCCAGATATACCAGTTAAAGATTTCTTTTACTTCAGAGAGGTCTTCTCTTCCACTTAAAGGTTTCAGGATATTTTCCTGGTGGCCAGCAGCTCCCACAACTGTAACAAATTCTTTTCACTGAAGTTTAACACCAAATAAATTAGTTTTGTATTCACCAACTTTTCTACATTACAATTACCTAGTAACAAACAACTCGAACCTTTATCCAGTCCTATTCACAACCAACTTTCAAACATCTAAATTTCCCCATCAGAGATTCACCTTTACTCTCCTCAGACCCGCTGCCTGCCCTAGAGGGGCCGTTACCGGTCCTGTTGTGCTGCAAATGCTGCAGCAATCGGGGTGACATTGTCAGGTCCTTCTGCTCAATCGTCAGCAACAGCAACCCCTCCTCCCCAGCAGCAGAAGGGTTCGGGGCAGGAGATGCTCTTCCTGCTCTGCAGGTTACACAAGCCTGCCTCTGCAGCAGCACTTCTGTTTTAACTCTTTCTTACCCTGAATGCACATCTGCTACTTGTTGCTTTAAGTCTGTGTTATTACATATCAGCCTTCGCAGGCAAACAGCAAACACCCTGCCATGCATCCAGCGTGACTCAGCCGCACCTTCGAGGGGGTACAGGGTTTGTACAAACTCACCCCAATACTTTAACACTTTCACAGGGTCTTTGACTCTCCACCCCCCTCCGGCTTCAGATCTTACATACATTATCACAAGTTTTTATCTTACAACATGTTTCATTCTGGTTGCTGCACAGAAAGAACCACAGCCTCAGCGCTCTCTCTTTTTTTTTTTTTTTTTTTTTTTTTTTTTTTCACAAATATTTCAACAAGAACATCCTTAAAGCTATTAAACAGGTACACCAAAAACCTAAAATTTTAACCAGAGGACTAACGGTGCCCCAAAGAGAATGTGGGTCAAGGCCTTGCTCATTAGCCTCTCCATTTTGTACCTCCGTAACACTAAAACCTTTAAGACCGCCATATAAGTATTACTCTGACAACTGTGTTTGCCTGTTAATCTTAGAAAATTTCAGTATTTCTTTACAATCCATTAAGCACAGGCATAATTACACACATTTATTTTAGGATACTTCTGTGCCTCCCACAATTTAAGCCTATAAGAAGACGCTGTTTAAGCATCATATTAACTCAGGTTAACCAGCAGCAGCTTCAGTATTCAAATGGAAAGCCACAGACGTGTTCACAGTCATCAAAAAAATATCCCTGCAAATAAATCTACAAATCAGTTACTGAACTTGGCTTTGTATTGTGGAGCTGAATTGGAGCAATGCCACTGTCAGCTGAAATTAAGCAAAGTGCTCCATCCCCCCACAGGCAGAGTAGGGCTAGTTTTGCATACAACATGGACATCCTGTCCACAGCACAGGTGTTTAATCTTACAAATCTCCTTCTGCTGCATCACCCTACCTGCACGACACTGACGCAGCCTCAGATCCTCATGTAAATACACTATAGTAATGCAACTTACATAAAGCAAGACACTGAGTACAGTTTTTTTTTTGTTTTTTTTTTTTTTTTTCTATCCTTTTCTAGAGCCATAATCAAAGATCAGGTGGTGTTAATCCCACACTCCTCCTGTCACACAAACATATCAGCACACATTACTTCATCCCATTTTCCTTCTCTCCGTACTGCAGCTATCAATGTTTTCTTATTCACATTTCCACCAGCAGACCCTCCAATATCCCTCCAGTGACTCAAAACACATCCTAACAGGCTTTTCTTTAAAATCCCACCACTCTGTTTTCCTCCCATTTTTCCAGCTTACACTCACAGAACACACTTATCACTTACAGAATTACTACTTACAAAACGCAACACACAGGTATCTTTCTACAGCAACACCAAGAGCTCACTATTATTATAAAAAATATAGCCGAAATCACAGTAACAATTATCAAAGTCAAATTCCACATTCCATAAATCCGGTAACCAAAATAAGCAACACTGCAGCAAATAAGCTTTATAAGCAAACTTGCCAGATTCCAGATGGCAATTAAATGTTGATAAAACCCAAACAGAACCAGAAGTATACTTAGGGTGTCAGCCACAGAAGTATACCTGAGTTTTCCAGACCAGACATATACTTGAGAAACTAGTTCCCAAGCACACCCAGATGTATACCCGAGAAACTAGTTCCCAAGCATACCCAGACGTATACCTGAGAAACTAGTTCCCAAGCATACCCAGACGTATACCTGAGAAACTAGTTCCCAAGCATACCCAGACGTATACCTGAGAAACTAGTTCCCAAGCATACCCAGATGTATACCTGAGAAACTAGTTCCCAAGCATACCCAGATGTTACCCTGCGGAAATCAATTTTCTCGTCTTACGGGTAACCCCAGATTACCGGTAATATCAGAATACAGCAATAAAGAATACTATCACTTACAGGAGATGGGATTCTTGTCTGCCTCCGCAGTGATCCGATGAGTTGAGGAGTCCCTCCGGGAAAATCCCGGGGGTACCCAAGGGAGTCCACTTCCCAGCGGGTCCTACGGTCAGGCAGAGAGCCGTCCCATCTGGGGTGCCAAATTGAGTCAAAGAAGAGACGTATCTAAGCAGCAGATATTCTTTATTGCAGCGCTGGGCACAGAGTTATTAGGAAGATGGGGGGCAGACCGAGCCAAGAAATAAATACCAAACCACCCCTGGCATGTATTTTGAAGCATTGGAAAGAATTCGGCGGAATTCCCAGTGGAAATTTGAACAAAAAGACAGTTAAAAAATACTGTCAGAATTGGTGGCCTTTGTATGCGTTCGGTGATGGTGAAAGATGGCCACCCCAAGGAAGTCTTAATTGCAACAAAATTTTACAGCTTCTGCTTTCTTCCTAAAAAAAAAATGTGGGATGAAGAAACGTGTGCAGATATGTTTGTGTGGCAGAAGTGGGGGATTAACACCACCTGATCCTTTGATTATGGCTTTAGAAAAGGATAGGGGAAAACTGAGACCTAAACTAGAAAGATGTTCTTGTTGAAATTTTTGTGTAATATATGATTGCTATGTTTTGTTAAAAAAAAAAAAAAAAAAAAAGTGCTAAGGTTGTGGTTCCTCCTGTGGAGCAACCAGAATGAAGCACGTTGTAAGATAAAAACTTGGACTAATATAGGCCCTGAAGCAGAGGGCTGGGAGTCAAAGACCCTGTGGAAGTGTTAAAGTATTGGGGTGACCCGCTCGAAGGTGCGACTGAGTCCTGCTGGACCCGTGGCAGGCCACTTGCTGTTTGCCTGCGAAGGCACGATAAATAAGAGCACAGACTTGAAGCAACAAGTAGCAGATTTGCATTCAGGGTAAGAAAGAGTTAAAGCAGAAGTGCTGTTGCAGAGGCAGGCTTGTGTAACCTGCAGTGCAGCAGGAGCATCTCCTGCTGCAATCCTGACCGTGAGGAGGAGAGGGATATTTGTGTGAATATGTGAAGGCCTTCCAGAGACAATTAAAAATTATAAATAAGCAAGTAGTGGGAACGGGGCCAGAGGATTAGATCAACCAGTATATTCCTTTAAATCTGGTGGCTATGTGTATAAGTGAAATCTTTAAGTAAGGTGGTAATCCAGAATAGAATGGCCCTTGACTGAATTACTGTAAAGGAAGGAGGGGTATGCGTTGTTATAAATTGAGACCACAATTGATCATAATCCAATTAAAATTTTATTAATTATAGCAAGTAGAATATGAGCAAAGACAGCGCTGGACGGCAGGGGAGTCTGCGCTCCGCCAACTGCCGCCCTGAGCAGTTTAAACAGTCCTTTTTTATACTCTTTACTTTCGTGTTTATGAAGTAGTGGAGGTGTTAACCCCTTACTCATATATCTTTATACGGGGTCGTCTGTCTTGTTTCTGTCTGGCGGTTATCTTCTCTTTTACAAGCAGCATCCTGGACATCTGGCGGTTATCTTATTTTTCACAAGAGGCATCCTGGATATCTGGCGCCTAGTCTTTACATTATGCTTAACATAAATCTTAATAAACAATATCCTATTCCATAGTTTCTTACAATCCCCCCCTTTTTTTTTTTTATCCTATTATTGTTTATTAGACACTACTTTCATTCTCGGCACTGCAAATAAACCTTTTTCCACAATCCCAACAGTTATCATAACACTCACAAGGTAATACGTCACAATTACAATAGGCGTAGTTGGGTAATACATATAATAATAACATACAAAACCAAAACTTAAAAATAACACTTTTTCTTGACACGTTCTCCTTTTTTTTTTTTTTTTTTTTTTTTTTTTTAATGCGTCACTATCATGGCTAGACTATAGGGATTTCGCATGCGCGGTCTTTCCAGATTTTTCCAGCACATTCTGTGGGGCTTTAAAATCGCGCATGCGCATGTTCAAAGGTATACACGGACCATTCGCGTGATAAACAATGGCTACTGCGTGCCCAGATGAAGTCCCAAACCCCTTTCCCGAGCTTACCACTCCGGTAAGTCTGTTAATGGTAACATTCATGGTACTATGGCCAAATGACAGGTCCCAGTTTTCAATGTAAGGTTTGTTTTTTTTTCACCACCAGACCATCACGTCACCTGCCAGAGAAGAAAGGTCTAGAGTGGACATTTCGCCCTCTGAACATTCTGTAAGGTGAGTGTTCTCAAAACGTTTAACCTATATGGTTCATTAGAAAGAAGATCAAAATTTTATATATATATCTTTTTTTTTTTTTTTTTTTTTTTTTTTGTTGCTGTTTAGGCAGAGGGTGCGTTTTTCTGTTGTCTCACGTCAAGAACTTATGGCGGAGGTGAAAAAGTATAAAAGGCGTTTCCATATCGTCGTCTTTGCGTTCCTGGCGCTTGTTTTTATTGCTATTCTATTTTTTTTTTTACTCAGCTTACATTATTATCTGAATTGTTAAGAGTTAATTGTTTCCAAATTCTTGTTGGCTATTAAAATGTTATTTTGTGTGTACATTTTGTCATACTACTCGCATTTGTTTAACGCCATCGGGTGAAACCATAATAGCAAATTGCATGTTAGTTATAACGTGTTGAATTAATCTTATAAACATGGAACAATACATGGCAAAAACAATAAGGTGGCTAATCCACATAACAAATAAAATAGGATTCGTTTTACCCAGGGGCTCCCGAGAAGCCAGGAAAACAAGTCAATATTCGTCTTTCCAAGTTCAGACAGGAACATGGGCTAACTTCCCTGTCTCTGATGTGATTTGTTTAACTACCTCACCATTGTCATCAATTTTCAAACAACAATTGGAAACATTTACTTTACCACAAACACCTCTTTCTTTGGCTAGCAGGTAGTCCAGAACCATCCTGTGTTGATAAATTGCATTTAACATCAAAAGCTTTAGCTGTTTGATTAATAATAATAATTTCCAAGACAGCCTGTAGACGAATGATATGATTCAGATTGTAGATAGGTTCTCGAGTGCCGTTAATAAGTTCATTAGGATTCCAAGTTGCAGGTTTATAATACTGTATGATACGTTGGGGTGTCCATTCATTTAATAAATATTGGTACCCCCTCAATTCTTGGGAGTCTGGAAAAATCAACTTGCCACTGTTGCCCTGGCTAATTTTCAAACACATTTCACATCGCTGAGTCACCTGTTTTATTACAGTATACAAGTTCTGCCCTATCAATTTCTGATTTAGACTTTTATATAAATTATCAGCTCCCCAATGCATCTTATTATGTTCTATTACGGCTGTGGTCCATATTAAATTGGATGGTTCCACTATACGACCATCCCTCAAATAAGTCCACTTATTTATTTTATCATTCATGTCCTGAATGACCTTTAAGTTTTCTTTAGAATAATTTGGCTCCTGATCTGTACTTACAGTTTGGATTTTACCATCTGGTATTAAGGATAATTCCTTTTTTCCTACCTCCTCTACTACTTGTATGGCTTCATGGTCGGCCAGGCGGTTTCCAGTTTCCAAATCAGTGCCTTAATGGGCCATCTTATGTTCTTCCTTCCTGGACGACCCTCTTATAACAGAGGGGGCCCTTCCTCACATCAAGGTCTGGCATGGCACATGTCCCCACCGCTCAACGCCTACTGGGTTGCAGCCAGCAGCAGAGCTCAAGATCTTTCTTGGTGGCAAACACAGAGGCCAACCCAGTCTTGCCCTTGATTGTGGTAGGAGGCACTTGACCAACCTTATTCCTTGTACTTTGTTGTCAATGCAGAGTTTCATCTGCACATCCCATAACAAGTCACAGTCATGGTAAAACACAGATTTACATTAGTAGAACTACTACAGAGTGTATTTTATTTTTGTTTTTATGCAATATTCCCCACAGCCTTGCTGACCAAGGGATATTGTTTTACCTGAACTAGGCAGGCCTCCCGTTTATCATTTCTACTGTAACAGGTAAAGCATTTTTTTTCCTTACCTGGAATTTACTTCCAGATATACCTGGTTAAAGATTTCTTTTACTTCAGGGAGGTCCTCTCTTCCACTTTTCTGTTGAATTAAAGATAAGCTCAACATTTTAGTTAATTGATCATTTTTAACTTTTGGTTTCATTTCCCCTTCTTTAAACGTCTAGATGTTCTAATAAATCTCTTCCTAACAAAGATTTTGGAGATTTTGGCATTCTTATTTGTTTTCTTAGTTTGTACTTTAAAGGTTTCAGGTTATTTTCCTGGCGGCCAGCAGCTCCCACAACTGTAACAAATTATTTTCACTGAAGTTTAACACCAAATAAGTTGGTTTTATATTCACCAACTTTTCTACATCACGATTACCTTAGTAAAAATCAACTCGAACCTTTATCCAGTCCTATTCACAACTAACTTTCAAACATCTAAATTTCCCCATCAGAGATTCACCTTTACTCTCCTCAGACCCGCTGCCTGCCCTAGAGGGGCCGTTACCGGTCCTGTTGTGCTGCAAATGCTGCAGCAATCGGGGTGACATTGTCAGGTCCTTCTGCAAAATCGTCAGCAACAGCAACCCCCTCCTCCCCACCATCAGGAGGATTCGGGGCAGGAGATGCTGTTCCTGCTCTGCAGGTTACACAAGCCTGCCTCTGCAGCAGCACTTCTGTTTTAACTCTTTCTTACCCTGAATGCAAATCTGCTACTTGTTGCTTTAAGTCTGTGTTATTACATATCAGCCTTTGCAGGCAAACAGCAAACACCCTGCCATGCGTCCAGCGTGACTCAGCCGCACCTTCGAGGGGGTACGGGGTTTGTACAAACTCACCCCAATACTTTAACACTTTCACAGGGTTTTTTTTTTTTTACTCTCCACCCCCCCGGCTTCAGATCTTACATACATTAGCACAAGTTTTTTATCTTACAACGTGTTTCATTCTGGTTGCTCCATAGAAGGAACCACAACCTCCCCTCTGATCCTTTTCCATTGCTAATATTAAGGGATCTTGTGGAGCTAGGTTAATACCACACTCTTTTGCCACTCTGGGTGATTCCTCAGAGTGAAAAACATACCAGCATACATTACTTCATCCCATTTTTCCTCTCGCCTTAAAAATAACATTAATTTTAGCAAAACATTATAATTCAGTGTGCCGTTTAAGGGCCATTTTCTCTGTCCCCTAACTTAGACAGGGGCCACCACTGATTGCAGTACTTAGCCAAAGTTCTCTTATTCACGCTTCCCCCAGCTGCCCCCCCCATTTCCTTCCACTGACCTTTCTTACTATTATCTCAATCGCTATCCCAGCCACAGAGACTCTAATTTCACTTACAGCTCTCTCTCTTATCCCAAGGCGTCCAAACCTTACAGTCAGGGCATTCAATTTCTTGTCGCCACCATACATATAATAATTCTTTACACCATATACACTTTAAAACATACAGAGGTTCACATTCACCCCTCGGATGTTCAAGACAATAACCACATACCAACATTTGTAATATACTGAATACAGAAATGTTCTCACATTTCCAGCATAAATGAGTATAACAATTATTAATAACCTTGTAATTATTAATTAAAAGGCCACTTTTCTCCACATTCCAACTTATAAAGCGGCCACCATTTTACAATATTTTATCAATGTTTTCCTATTCACATTTCCACCAGCGGATCCTCCAATATCCCTCCAGTGACTCAAAACACATCCTAACGGGCTTTTCTTTAAAATCCCACCACTCTGTTTTCCTCCCATTTTTCCAGCTTACACTCACAGAACACACTTATCACTTACAGAATTTCTACTTACAAAACGCAACACACAGGTATCTTTTTACAGCAACACCAAGAGCTCACTATTATTTTCAAAAATATAGCCAAAATCACAGTAACAATTATCAAAGTCAAATTCCACATTCCATAAATCCGGTAACCAAAATAAGCAACACTGCAGCTTGAAACAATGAATATTCCATTAACGCCTATACATATTCATTACCTGAACCCGCCTACCCTCTCTTCGTATGCTAATTAGCTTATCAGTCTTTCACGCTTGTGCAGATTCTTCCAAAAATTGTGGGCCGGGGTCTTTAGAATGTGGGCCGTGGTCTATGGGGGGAAGGCTGTAGGTCTTCCTCATGGTGTACTTTTCACCTTTTGCTCATTTGCAGTGTTCTTATCAGTCTGAGGTAATTTATGCCCTTGCTGGCCATCTGCTTTTCTTGCTTAATTATTTCTTTTACCCTTATCTGTCCTCTCCTGCTGAAGTGTTCCGCTAAAGTTTTTCCCATGATTTTGCCACAAACTGAGTTTTGAGGAGCGCTTGCCCTAAAGGTTGTCTGGATTTACCTCAGAGTACAGCTGAAGGGCTTTCCTCAGTCGTTCCAGCCACTCAGTGGGGCTCTCATCTTTTTTTTTTTTTTTTGCATTTCATTACATGCTTTATTGATATTCTGGCCACGGGGTACTGCTTCTCTAATCCCCTGAATTACTATAGTTCTCAGGTCCTGCATATGAGTTCTATGCACCGGATCCTGATTATCCCAATTAGGTCTTTGGAGTGGCCATTTAATATCTGCTTGGGGTCCCTGGGTTTCCTCGGTAGTAAATAATTGACAAAGGATAGATCGCATCTTATCCCAAGTATAAAGGTTTGGTCCCAGAAATTGATCTAATCTTTCTGCCACTCCGAGTGGGTCCTCAATTAAGTTTCCCATCTCGGTCCTTTTAAAATCTCGTAGGTCAGCCGAATTTAGAGGCACAGAAATATATCCGATCACAGGTTGAGGTCCCCCCATGGGCATTTGTCTTAGGGGGTATATTTGAGCTGCCCCTTTTTGACTTCTAGTTACGCGTCTAGGAAGAGGGGGAGACCCTTGTTCCGACTCTGGTGGGGGAGTGGGCGCTCTGGGGACCTCTGCAGGAGCAGGAGGAGAAATGTAAGGAGGGGGGGTTAGAAGGGTTTCGTCTAACTCTCCCTTCTTTTTCTTTTGTTTAGTTTTTTATTTCATTCAGCGGGTAAAGTCTAGCTCCCGTTTTTTTTAGCCACACCTCCGCATATTGACTCCCCTCCGGGTTAAGGGGTTTTTTTATTATTAACCCAGAGGTTTAATTGCTGTCTTACCCAATCTTCTTCTGACCCATAGACTGGCCAAAAGACATTTTTAGAAATCTTCTTCCCTCCCCATATCTTAGTACAATATTCTATCACTTTCTGCTTATCTTTCCCTAGGGTTCCAGGGAAATATCTCCAATTGTCCAAGATATATGCCAGAGGGGTATTCTTAGGTACATTGGGTACCCTTCCCATGGGATTCGAAGGCTTGCTGCCCTTCGTCCCCATCTTCTGGAATATCCACAAACATACACTCACTCGCTCCCCTTGTTCCTGGCCCAGTCCCTCGCGGGAGATGGGAAACGCAGTACTTAAGAGTCCGCACTCGCTTGGTTCAGTATATCAAACCTCTCACTCGTTATATTCCAGGAAACCCAATCCCGCCCGAACGGCAAACCTTGCGAACAAATTCACAATATACTTACGCGTCCTGCGTCTTCGTCCGGACTCCCGTGCACAGAATTTTTATGGGATTTTACCGGTTTCTCCTTTGCTCATTATTCTAGAATTTAGGTTCGTCGGTAAGGTTGGAGTAAGCTGTTGGTCGCGAGGCCGCGAAATGTCGCGGGGCGCCTCCCCGGAGGACCAAAGCCCACTGTTCCTTATCCGAGTCACGGCACCAGAAATTGTTATAAATTGAGACCACAACGGATCATAATCCAATTAAAATTTTATTAATTATAGCAAGTAGGATATGAGCAAAGACAGCGCTGGACGGCAGGGGAGTCTGCGCTCCGCCAACTGCCGCCCTGAGCAGTTTAAACAGTCCTTTTTTATACTCTTTACTTTCGTGTTTATGAAGTAGTGGAGGTGTTAACCCCTTACTCATATATCTTTATACGGGGTCGTCTGTCTTGTTTCTGTCTGGCGGTTATCTTCTCTTTTACAAGCAGCATCCTGGACATCTGGCGGTTATCTTATTTTTCACAAGAGGCATCCTGGATATCTGGCGCCTAGTCTTTACATTATGCTTAACATAAATCTTAATAAACAATATCCTATTCCATAGTTTCTTACACTCATTTTTGCATTTTTTTTTTTTTTAATACCTGGGTAATCCTCTTCTTTTCATACAAATCTTTGTGGCTTAATTTTTTGGTAAGTGAAATATTTATACCAGTTTGGTTGGAGCAGCAAGAATAAAAACTGGTGGAAAGGTCACAAGCCTGTTGTTACTTACAACGCTGACGCTCTACAGTAGAGTAGTTGTTTGGTTTTTTTTCTTGCTTTTTGAATCAGCAGTTGTTTTTCTGTACATAAGGTTGCTCAAGAGCTCTGGTGTGAAAAAATAAATCAAATGAAAAGTCAGAAAAGAAGCATGATTTTCAAGTAGATTTTAAAAGTTAAATTATAGCTAAAACAAATTTCTAATAATGTCCTAATAATATTACGGGATTACCCACTTCAACCTGACTAGCTTAAATTTAGAGCATTGTGCTTTTTCTAGGAGTCTGTATAGACTTGGTTCTTCTATTTATACTGTTGCTGTTGCAACAGGAAATACGTGTGTATAACTGTATCTATATACTTATCTGTGTAATTCAGGAAATTAGGGGTTGCTGCGGTGGGAGCATTTAGAAAACAGACAAATCCAACCAGTTTTAAACTTCATTGAATTATTTAATTAACAGTGCACTTGGGGCTGATGGGCAGTTTTCACATCACATTAGTCAATACCTGTGCATATACAAAACTGTTAACTTAATTGCATTCTAAATTAGCTGTGGATTTTACAGTATCATGGAGCTGATGCCATATAGGAAACTGTGGCTGGAGTCCCTGGTTGTTGCTTGTCCTGAGGTCAAGGTGAACAGGCTTGAGAGATCCTCAGGGAGAAACACCAGAAATAAACTGAATCTGTTTTTTCTTTCTCAGGTTCTCCTTCCTCATGCCTGTGTTTATGCTGTTGCTCTCTGTTTCCGCAAGGGAGGTTTCTCTTCTGCTCACTCTTTTGTTTATTTTGATTTCTTTTGTCTTCCCACTCCTTCTTGAGTAACTTCGCCCACGATAGCCTTTTGGATGATCACACTGCTCACATCCTTATCTGAGATTGTCTGGCTCACAGTACTACAAAAAACTTACATGCTACTGTTATACCATTTTAATATACCTGTATTCAAGTTCAAGATGAGATTGTATTAATATTGTCCTGATTAGTACATCTGTGATTTGTAGGTAAGGCAGGCTTCTGCTTTGGCTAGACTACTGACACTCCTATGGATATCCACTCCTTCCTCACAGAGCTGGAGGGCTGCAATTAGAGCAGAAGGATTTCTTCAGAATCCAGAAGTTCTTTTCTGGGTAACTTAAAGAGTGAGAGCAGCTGGGGAATTAACTCTGTGGCCTGGATGAACAAGAATGACTCTGGTGAAATCCTTGTTAAAGTTGTGTGACTGTTTAGCTGGATGACTGCCTTGGGGAAAATTAAAAAGATTTATTTACTGAACTGCATAAAAGTGCTGTTGCCATTTTTGTCTATACAATTAATCATCTACATTTTAAAACTGGTAGTTTGATATTGCATTTTGGAACTTTTGAATTTTCCAACACCTAATCTAAACTTTTCCAAAATTTTTTTCAGGAATAACTTTGTTATAGCTCTCAGAGTGTTTTCTCCCATTTTTATGTCTGACCATCAAACTGAATATTATTTGCATGGCCTGGCTAGTGGGGATTGCAAAATTTAAGCCAACAGTTGCTCCTCTAGCAGAGAATTTCCACTACATTAAGCATGACCAAAAGTGTGTTTAATGAAGTGCTTATGACAATAAGTACAGTATCAGCTCACATTTTATTTAATAGATTATTAAACATTAGCATAAAATAAACATAAACTTTCTGGAACTGAAGATAATTTCTATGTATTGCATTTATAGGGATTTTTTTGTAAAAGAAAAAGCCACCCAAAGCAACCAAAGTGCAAACCAAAACATGTGCAGTACCCTGAGCTCTGCAATGATGGATGACCATTCAAGTCCTCTGCTATTTCCAAAAGATGGCAACATTTTGGATGGGAGAGTTAAGTCAATGAGTTAATTAGTTTGCCATCTATTTCTGTTTTTTGTAACCAAAAGTCTTCAGGATGACTGAAAAATGAGACAAAAGTTTCACTGTACAGATTGATAGGTTCTCTTTGTGTGTGTGTCTGCGTGCTATAAATAGGCATGTACCACTTTTAACTCCTCACCAGGGAATAAAGTTTCATCATTTTGTACAAGTCAGTAAACATTGCGCAAAGTGATGTCTACATACTATGACATGGTGTCTTCTTTGTGTTTTCCTCAGTAGTATTTTTTGTCACTGGTATTTTAGGATCATATTTACTTGGAAGTTGAAACTGCAGTAAGACATGTAAGATTCTGTAGTCATCCCCCCCCCCCTCCCCCAAATGATTGCTGTGTTATAAGAAAGGGATGCCAGACTGTCATTCTGAAACTGCCATTTCACTGTAAAAAACTTGATTGTTATGTTAAGTAAGAGATTGGCATCGTAGGAAAGTCTGTCCTGCATTTATTGGGCAAATCCAATGAAAAGTGCTGTTTTGAGGTCTGTGTGTCATAGAGGACATGGCCAGCCTGGAAGAAACCTAGATGCCAGTTCCTGCAATAGCTGAGATAACAGGTTTTGTGGTAGGTCTGACATTGGTTGACATTAATTTCTCTGAGATATGCACCAGCAGTGCACCTGATAGAAGGCTGCTCTGCAGCCCCTGAAAGTCCAGCTAGAAGAAAACTGCAAGTAGTTCCCTACAAGGACAATGTGGCATAAATCAAAAAATAGGTGAACAAGACAAGAGCCAAAGTCAGGTTGTCTGTGAGAAAACATCCTCCCCTTGCCACGTCAGGGCTGAGCCGGCTCTTGTGATTTACACAGGTGAAGTTACAGCCCTGACTGGAGCAAGAGGGAGTGCGCAAGTGTAGCAATTCAGTTTCCATTTGAAGTCATTGTATCATCATTGGTCATTTCAGCAGATAACGGCTGTCCTTTCTGTGTTGGAGAGCAGAGGTGGGTATACCAACAGTTCCCTCACACCCTGAGCGTTACTTAGCAAGCTTTCTGATGAATTTGGAAATTTAATTAGTACTTACTGGAAATAAGTTGGAAATTTAATTTAACTTACTGGAAATTTGAAAATTCAATTAGTACTTACACTTGGACAGCTGCAGGATCTTTTTTCTATTAAACCAGCATCACAGACCTGAAACCTGCAGCTTGTCTGAGCCACCAGTCCTTTTCAGAAGATACCAAGCCTGTGCTGTTCATGCCCCTTGTCCTCCAGATTTTCTGAGCACACTAATGCAATGGAATTCTTTCACCTGCTCTGCCCCTCTGCCAGTGCAACATCTGTAGTTTTTTAAAAAGGACTGAATTCTCTTCTAAGTCATCTAAGTGGCATCAACAGGCAAGTGCAGTGGTCTTCCATGCAGTATTTACAACCTGTGCCCCAATGGCCCATAAAGGTTTTCAATTTGTAAAGGGAACTCCACAGGAAATGCCGTTTTTCAACTGGAAATGAATTGCTCGTTGCTTTGGTAATGATTTGCCAGCATATAAAAAGCAGTATACTTCCCTTTGGTTTTGGCTTCTAAATTATCCTGCAAAGCAGCTTCACTGACAATGTGCATTTTTCCCCATATGTGAAGGGATGGTAATACTTCCTCCAAAAGCCTGCCCTTGTCCCTCAGACTGGCTCTTTCCTGTCCATGTTAGTGTGTGTGTCTGGCTGTATGTGCATGCATGTAGGTGTTATATAGGTATGCTTCTGTATGTGTGCCTACTGGGAATGCATGCTCAGCCTCGCTACTTGTTGGACTTTGGGCATGAAGTTGTGGCAGCCTCTCCTGTGTCAGGCTGCCAAATGGAGCAACTCCTAGTATGTACCTTTTGCACTTTCCAATTACAGACGTTTCTCTCTCTTAGCTCTTTTATCAGTTACTCAACATTTCAGGCATTTTCACGTTTGGGAAGAGAAAACTCTTTCAGTGCCTGACCTCTGTCCTTGGAGACTAATGGTCTGAAATGACACTGCTGCCTTAACTACTGTGCTCCACTTCCCAGATCTGACTTTGTTTCCCCTTTGCATATTGTTGTGTGCAAGTTTTTGGTTAAATTTTTGTTCCCCAGTGTGATTTTCTGTCTAATTGTGTAGTCCCTTGGGGGCTGGATGTGAATTATTGAAGGACCAAGTTGCAAATGAGATGAGCACTTGCTTCTTATGAGCAAACAGGTGGGTTTTTTGGCTCAAATCATCTGCCCACGGGAGAAAATTCTGTTGTGATGCTAGTGACTCTTGGACTGGTTTTAGTAATGGTAGCAGAGTTTAGCACTGTCTGCTAATGTGATCTGTGGGACATATGGGTCAGGGCTGTTTAAAAGGAGCTCCTGACGGTCATTCCAGACCAAATGGCTCTCGTTACTGGTTTGCAGTCATTTCCTCATCATCATTTCCTTTGATTTTCGCTTTCAATTTGGTAAGTTTCCTCAAGGTTTCCATGACCAGCTGATCCAGCCTTATGTATTCTGTTATCTTAAACTGTTCAATTTAACGGGCTCTTTTTGGAAGACTGCTTTTTTGCTTTCATTTTTTTCATGTTTTCTTGAAACATGTTAGAAAAAACATCACATTTGAATCAGTTTTTTTTAAGATAGTGGGATTCTGTGATTGTGCGAACACTTTCCCCCCCCCCTATGCCTAAGACCAAGATGTAAAGCTGGCTAGAAAATCAGAACCCAAAGTTCGCTCTTTCTGTATGCTTCTCAACAGGGAGAATGTAAAGACTATTCTTAAGTTATTAAAGTTTAATCAGCTATATCCATAAAAGACAAACAGAAATAGCAGCGCAAGGAAAAAAAACTATTTCATAATATATTGAAACAAACAGTGTAATTTGAAGAAAACAAACTGCATACTTGCAGTGTATCATATACCTTTATTAAAAAAAATAAATAAATAATTTAGTTGAGCCTGTTTAGAGCACTCAAAACTCAGAACTCAGTGAATAAATCCATTAAAACTAAAGTCATACATGTAAGATTTGAAGGAGGATTAAAGTTAGTACATTTAGAAATTTTAGTAGATAGTTAAACCCAAGGAATTCTTTAAAGACAGCTCATCTAATGGATGCAACAAAACCTTTTTGCAGAATACTCTTTTTCCTGATGCAAGTACCCATTGTCAGTCAATTACCTGCAATTATTGTTTGTGATTTCTGAATTCACTGTAGCTCTTACGTGGCTGTGAGCTAGGACTTAAGATTATGTTTGGGCGGAGAAATAACATGTGGGTATCTGTGAGTATCAGTTCAGCTAGCAGAGTAATAACCAAAGCTTACATTTGAAAATGAGCGGTTTACAATTTAGCCAAGCATGGGCAGTACTGTTTTATTGCATTACAAAGAAAACAGAAATCCCATTCTTCCTCCGTTCTGGAGTGCTTTGAGTTCTGTGTAATTAGTAAGTCTCATTATTTTCATTTAGATGAGTAAACTGAGTTTTAGAAAATGAAGTCTGTAAGAAGTATATCAACATTTGCGTTGTTATTGCCCTAGTAAAACCAGTAGCTACATTGATGAAGGCCTCTATGGAACTAGATATCAAGTCCTTCTCAGGTCTGGGTACCTGGAGGAACTGGATTCAGCTGTCAGAAAAAAGCTGGTGGGACTTCAGGTTAGCGACAGTTTTGAGATAGATTTGTCTAGATCGTCTCCCCTAGTGAGCTCACCCAAAAGACCACTCCTTGCATACAGATGAGGCACGACTTACAGTTTGCTTTGTGAACAGAGAAGACTCTTCAGTGATTAAGTCAGAACAAACCCAAAAGCTATTTCCACCTCACTGGTACTTGCCCACAGTGTCTTTAGGAGACTCTCTTGCTTCCACATTTGGAGTCAGGCTTGAGAGCTGTAGTAAAGCCTGAGTAATTGACTGCAGTCCAAGGGAGATGGATTTTCCTTCATCTGTGAGGCTTGGTTCCATGTTCATGGTTTCCTGTGTCACAGTGTTATGCTGTATGTCTGGGACCTGCAGGTTCCCAGAGCTGTGGTGACTTTCTCTCCCATGTGACTGCACATTTTGGTGCTTGCCCTGAACAAGCTCTATTTCTTCCTGAGAAAAATGAAGAAGGTGTATTTATTCTCTTTGTAAAGGGTTCTGCTTTGCTCTGCTTTGCTTTCAGGAGGTGGCACAGCCCATAGTGAAAACAAGCAGACTGTATGTATCATCTCTGTCGTGATAAAAAGGAAACCTGAAGAGGCCAAGAGGTCAAAGAGCTATTCATTGGGAAAACTTCAGAGCAGAGCTGTAGTGCTTGTGACCTCTTCTTCTGAGGATTAAGCTGGAGAATCTCATCATGATTTCTAATTTAAGTTTTTAAATTACTTGCACTAAAACTCTCAACAGCACATTGTAGATTAGGATGTGCTGAGCAGCAGCTTTGAGAATATAAACATCTTTAATGTTACCAGGGACAGAAAGAATAGGAGAAGGAAATGGTGAGAGAAAAAGAGTAATTTGATAAAACTTGATTGCTGAGCTTCCTCCCCTCCAGCCCCGCCATTATTTTTCTGACATCATGGGACAATCACGAGATGGCAGATGGTGAGATATGTTAAACTAGAGCTAACCTGTTGTTGGGCAAATAGTTCTCGAAAACCTTTTGTAACAAAGCAGACTAGATTCTTCATGAAATGCCACCCAAATGCTTTTCTTTCCAAAAGGTCCTGCTGTGCTGAAAATACGGATCTGGTTTTATTGAGATTCAGCATTCTTAAGCGTAATTCTTTCCTCATTTAATAACTCTCACCTAAAAACTTCCTTTTAAATTCTTGCACCAGCTTTAACTGGTAGCACCCCTTCCCCTCACTGTATTTACTTGTGTTCCAGGCTTGCCTGAGGTATGCAGATGCCGCTTTTGCCCCAGAGCAGTTCTCTCTGGGGTTTAGTATGAGTCTTATCACCAGCAGAACCCACTTCACTTGCACTTGTCTTCTTTTCTCACCTGTGCTGCAAGATGCTCAGCTGCTGGCCGTGCAAATGAGCAGCCACAAGAGTGAAAGAGGGCTACTCTGAAATGGCCCTAGTTACTCCAAAACGGCTGAAACTGGCTCCAGATACGTCAGAGCTGGCAGTAGTGCTTTGCTGAAGGAATTATCTTTCTCTGATGGATGAGTGTGCAGTGGCTAGGTCTGCCCACTGTTCATTTCTCTGAACGTCCTCAGCAGAAATTCAGAACTAGTATAATTTTTAGGCTTACTTTTAGTGCAGAATTTCCCTTCCTTGATTGTGAGCTTGTATGAATTATCTAGCAGCAGTCTGCACATTGATACAGAATTGACCAGTGTGGTTGGTAGGAGAAGCTACAGCATGTTTATTTTTAAAGCCTTTGTGCTTCTTACTTAATTCTTGTTTGGGGGAATTGTTTTTTCTCCTTCTTCAGCTGCTGATGCCTAATAATCTCTCTGGAGTTTGTCTCAGGCCACACCATAGAACTTTAAAAGGGCATGCTGGCATATTTGAAATCACCTTTTTAGTGACCCTCTGCTTCCTTCTAATTACTCAGTGCACCATGAAGTCTATTCCTTTTCAAAACTGGGAGAGGAATGTAGGAAAAGAACAGTAATTAGCTGAGAGCCAGAGGGCATAAAAAAGGACATTCTTCAAGACTGATACTGTGCTCCCCTTACAGTTAAATTTGTCATATTTCCATAGAAATACAATGTCTTCAAATGCACCTGAAGTTCAGATCATTCATAAGAAAAAGCCAAGTAATTAAAACTCTATGTGATGGGGCACAGGCAATGACAGGTAAAAATGAAAGACACCAACGAGCTTAACTTTAATTACGCTGATCTTCTGATTGGGTGAATTTGAGCCCTTTGGAAGGTAACCATTAGTGCCCCTCATCAGTAATATTTTACCACCTTTTCCTTCTGTAAAAGAAAATAAGGTACGGATCTCCAAAGACAGAAGAGCTGGGGAGTACCTGCTGCATACAGCATGCTTAAATGCAAGGTGTTGGTCAGGATCACCCCAAATCTGTTGTCATTACAGAGAAATTTATAAGATGTCTAGCGGAGAAGACATTTCATAGAGGAAGAGCTAGAGTAGGTTACCAAAAGGAGAGATTTTCATTTGTTAAGTGAGAGAGTTGTTAATTAACCAAACAAATGCAGAAAGTGACAACTGAACTGAAGGAGACTCCTGAAAGAAAGTGAAAATGTTTCAGGTCATAGGAAAAGACAGGTCTTTTCATGAACAGGAAGGAATGACCGAGTTTTGGAAAGGACGATCTGGTCTGTCTCAGCCCTACAAGTCTTCCAAAGGCCAGGTTGGCTGTACAAGCCAGAATGTGCCATAAGAAACAGACTCTCTTTAACAAGTAAACAGATTCTCCAGCAAAATATACTTTAGGAAAAATGCTAAGTCAGTCTGCTGGTGCGGGAGGAAGACCACTTCTAGTTTAATTTAACCATAAGTAATTTAAAAGTGCTTTTTCCTTCGTTTCTTCACTTAAGTCTCTGTAGCTATTTTCCATACTGAATGTTATGATACTTTTGTTTGCATTTTACTTTAACCTGGCTTGAATTAAGAAAGATTTCACAGTAAACTGGCTAGCAAGACATTCTTCACACAGCAGCACAGTGAAACTGTGAGCCAGGACACTGGGCCTCTACCTGCCTCTCTGCACATATAGAGTATCCCAGGTGTACCTAGATAATGTCGCAATGGGAGTGAGTTAGCAGCTAGAGCAGTGGCATGAATGTTAAGAGAGTAAGGAGCATCTTCTAATGAGGAAGATTATCCAGGCAAGCTTTCTAGTACTTAACAAAATCACTTGGGAGCATTCTCTTCTACAAGGATTTTCTCCAGTAGAATTACAATTTTAAGAAGACCCAGGGAAGGGAAGTTTTATGTTGAGTATTCTGGCTCTGGTTGTGTTCTTACAGGAACTCAAATACGGCAAAGCGTAGCTGTACCCCAAGGAGACAGGGAATTGGTGCTGCACAGAGAGGAGGAGACCCTGGTAGAATTGACAGTTCTCTGATAAAGTCAGAGAGCTGATGTACTTTCAGGTCTTGGCTTTTCTCTGGAGCTTTGCTTTTTTTGGTGCTGAAATATTTGGAGAGATTGTATAACTGCTGCTTACGCTTACAACTTTTCTAGCAGTAAACATAGTTTATGGTCTGTGATCAAGTCAATAGATAGCTGTGGCAGGAGCTAAAGATGACATTGCAAGGTAGTTCAATCAGTATCTGCATGCAAACATTCTGGCAGGGGGAGAATCGCAGGCAGCGGCATATATACTGTCACATAGTTTCAAGGGCAAATTTAAGGGTTGATGCCACATTACTGAGGAAAGTCTCTGCTGGAAAGTGCAAGTGTAAACAGACCTCTGAAACCTACTTGTGATGAAGCCGGCAGCATACAAATCTTCAGATTTAACAGCAGACTTTAGTTCAAAGCCTGTTCCTTCTAAAACTTGGAAGATGGTAACAGCAGAGTAAGGACAGTCCTTTTTCAGTTACAGAACCCTAGTTAAAAGGACACTATGACATTTGCATGAGATGCACATAAGTTACTTTGGACCACAAACCTTCATTTAAAGAAGTTGCATAGTTTTTAACATGTTTGATGTGACTGTTTGCATGATATTCACACTGCCATCTTACCAGAGAGCATTGCTAGAACTGTGTGATTAAGGAAGGGAGCTTGTTAGACTGACTTTAATCTATGTGAAAGTGAGTTGAAGGTACTGACAACTACACCATCCCCCCTACCCCCGACCTCCAAGTTTTGAAGCTGGAGTCGGTGCATGCAAAGATGATGAGGGGAGACTCAAACGGATATCTCTTCTGTATTGAGGGTGTCCAGACAGATGACGACCTTTTCCCAGAGAATGCCCAAGGCCTGATGGCTAATAACTGGGGTTGCAGAGTTCTGGGCTCGTTGCGAATTTGTATTCACAATATGCAAAATAGGCCAGTAATGAAAGAGAAACTGAGAGCATCTCGTCTCTGGATTTTCACTAAATCATTGATTTGACTAGGTATATTAGATTCAGAATAGCCAGCTTTGAATTCTTTTGCATAAGGAGACTTGAAACTGAATCTTACCTAAAGGATTCATTCTTTATCATAGATGGCAGATGTCTTCTGATGCACAGTGTGGGTCAGGTCAGTAATCTGCAGCATATAGCTTCTAAACAGGCTAAAATACTTTCATTTTTGTTCAGGTTGCATAAAATTTTAATTTTGGCTCTCCCACCCCCCCAAAAAAAAAATAAAAAAAATCCCTGTCGTATTGGACATGACTGTAATGAAAATATCATTAAAGGTTGTTTACATGTTCTTCCCTCATGTATTTTTTTTGATTTCACTTAGAGACGCTACAGCTGGTGTGCTGTTTCTTAAGATTTCCACCAAAAGTTTTCGACTCTCCTATCATTATTATCTGTTTGGAGTCCTCGGTTTACCTAAACCAGAGAACGTGGCTTCCTTGAGTCAAAACGAAGGCCTGCTCTCTCAGTGACCCAGTTTGTCCCTTTCTTTATTCAGTCTCATATGGTTCTTAATGTGTCACTGAGTTTTTAAAATGCAGGTATAATGTAAGCATCACAAAATTCTTTAACATAATTTAACGGTGTCTTTAAATTACTGTTTAAGGTCACATTTTCATTCAGTGAAAGGAAGTCTGGGCTGTGATGCCATCTAGTGACACTTAAAGGAGAGCACTTCAAGCCGGTCTTCAGAGCACTGACATTGTTTCAGTGCTAGTATGCATTAAAAAAAGTAGTAAAGGACAAACATTTCATTCATTTTGGAAAAAAGCTAACAAAAAAAAAAACCCAAAGCCCAGCAGTGTTTTTTCTTCCTGATACCTTTATTGTTACAATGAAGAGGATAATGAAATAGAAACTTCTGGGTGAAAGAGAGTTTTTTCACACTCAGTTACAATCATTGTTATTCCTGGATCGACTGATGCATCATAGATATCAAATGCTTTAAATTCAAATGGCTTCAATCCCTGATTTAACAACCATGTTTCTAGTTTCAGGCTTTTTGTATTTTCAGGCTTTTGCAAAGCTGAGAAATACAACTTCATGTTCCTTCAACACTATGGGAACACTGGACTTCACCATAAAGATTGACTTGTTTTACACCTAAACAGCCAGCTTAGTAGTGTGAGAAAAAAATCAGTGTAAAGTTTTCCTGATGTAGTACATAGGATAAACATTAGGGCCGTTGGCTGTAAACCTACTTAATGTTCTCAGTAGTCATGTTTTCACTTTAAAAAAGGGCTTGGACATTCCAAATGTGTTCAGATGCTATGTAGCCCCATTCTCCTCAAGGCATTGAGACCTGCCTTCCAGCTGCTTCTTCACCCAGCGCACCATGGACCCACTTAGCCTGCAGCTGGACAACTGCTCCAGAAGGATGCTGTGAGGGACAGCACCAAAAGCCTGCCTGCAGTCCAGAAGAACTACACCCACCGCCTTCCCTTCATCCACTGAGCGGGTGACCTTATCATATAAGGACATCCAACTAGTTAGGCGAGACTTTCCCTTTGCAAACCCATGCTGACTGTGCCTGATCACAGAATCACAGAAAATCCCGAAGAGGAGGGCCTCAGCCTGTGGGCCTCGCTGGCCGACAAGAGGCCATGGCACTGGTAATACTGGGCTTTCCCCAAAGCCGGTGAAACCAGGGCCGGACCAACGCCTCAGGCATGCGCAGGCCCCCTAGGGACTTTGATGTTCCTCTTTTTAACCTAATTATGAAAGCAGAAAATAAAATCTTAAAACTGCAGGATGAGTCTTTGCCTCTCATGACAAGCACTGCAGCTGGCATTGACGTGGCTGCCGCCAGTGGTGCTGCCTCCTCCCTCCCTTGGTGCTCTGCAGACCTTCCCCCTCATGGCTCTGCTACGACTTCTGCAACACTGTCTATCAGGGCTTGTCCTGAAGCCCTGATCCAGCAGTCACAGAGTGTATTTCTTTCAGGTTCTTCAGGAGATTACATTCCTTTAGCTACTGCCATCTCAAGTCTTACTTTCAAGGTGTCTCACTTTATTACCAAATAATGAATTCCAAGCAAATAGTATGTTCCTTTGTACTGCTGTTTAATTTTAGCTTATTTTATCATCCTATGTGATCCTGTAGTAATGATCAATTAAAATTAGTTTTGTCAGTTAAATATCTTTTCAAACTTAGTCTAAGACTTTTCCCCTTTTTGAATTTTTTCTTGGGTTTTTTGTATAGACATCCTTTGAGTGTACAGACTTCATTTTTTTCTGTGGCGGTATTAACATATTAGCAACCCTCCAGAACCAGCTTCTCCCTTTTTTTCGAAACTAAGGAATAATAGTAGGATGTTTGCAATGGAGCTTTTATTCAACAAAACAGCAGTCATTTTGGAAATAAGTGGTCCTGAGCCTTGGTTGACTACAGGTGGACAGACCAAAGGAAGGTGGCTGCACTCTGCCTCAGCTGGAGGGATGTTTCCCTGAAGAACTGCACCTCTGTCCAGCTTCCAGCTTTCTTCACCTGTAATTTGCACGTGCCAGTCCCAGAGGGTTGATGTGTGTTGCAGCAGGAGGCAACTGGGGCACAGCAAGGAGAGCCTAAGCTGGGGCTGGACACTGTGCCTTGGAAACTGACACGAGTGGTCTTCCAGAAACCTGGTCCACAGGTGAAAAACTGGCTCTTTGTGGAAAAACATCAGTATGGCATGACCACTTTTTTCCATGGGATTTCTTTCCTGTCCTGGGAATCATGCAGTGTGGCTGCCTCTTCATGACAAACAGCCAAGGCCATCACCCTGTGGTGAAGGTCACTGTGTGCCTGCAGAGCTTGAGGGTGGGGTGGGTGATGAAGGGATCCAGCTTCAGCTTAGAATGTCTGCTGAAATGAACGTCAAAACACCTAGTACTTCAGCCGTGGAGGACTGCACCTGTAGTCTGTGGTTTCACAGTGAAATCCCTGGACAAGCTAAGCATGCACAGGGGTGTTCACAGGTCCTCAGCGTGAAATTTAAAAATACACATACAGAATTTCACTAGTAATTTTTGGTTTAATTTCTCTTCCTTATTTTTTCCCCACAGGTTCACATGCGGACTTTTTGTACCCTTTCTTATTATGTTAAAACTGCAGCATCATTCCCGGTTGTTTTGTTTGTGCTACTGAGAATTACCTCAATGGTCTGTGTAGAAGGTTTGATTTTTTTTGACAATCTTTTTCTTTAATAAATACATTTTGCACTAGTGTACTTAAGGTAATAACAGCACTTGTAATAAGACTGCATTTCGTTATCAAATCCTATTTCCCCTTCTAGATACATTGAACATCTGTTTGGGATTTATTATTTTGGTTTCCATTCTCTGCCCTCCTGCTAAGGAATAAAGCATTTACCAGTTTTACTTGGCTCTGAAAAGTGAAAGGCAGCGTGGTCTCGTTGAAGTAACAGGACTAGAGGCCAAGGTCTGCCACTTCCTTCTGCTCACTTTGCAACTGAATCACTGGAAAAAGTTTGCCAGGCTTTGAAAGGTACTCACCAGCCAACTATTCCTGTTAATGACAATGATATTTGGAGTGCTGGGCACATTTTAAAGCTATGATTTTCTATTTAGCTTGTATTCAAATGAAGTCAGACCATTGCTTTACATTGGTGATGGGACGGGCAGGTTATGCTTGCAGCAGGTTTTAAAGCTGGTGCGTCCTTCCATTGCTTGTATCTGTCCCCTGGATACAGTTATCCCACCACCTTTCTTTCCTGCTTCCTTAAATGAGGTTTTTCTCTTCTATTATTCCTTTGTTGTTCTGCCTCTTGTTATAGTAGAGGGGTTCTTCTGTATTTCCAGAGAGCTCTTTCACTCTCCAGATTCCTAACCTCGATGTCACTTTCAGCTTGGACACATCCTGCAGCTTTTCATGTTGTCTCAGCAGAGCAGCCATGGGATGGGCTGGATTATGTTGGTTTGATGCTCCTGTCAGTCTCTGCAAGCTCCACTTAAACCCACCTGAAGTCCCTGCAAACACAGACGGCCTGTGTGTAGCCCTTAAGCAGGCATAACACAGGTGTTGTCTCCCTTCCCAATCTGTTTAAAAGCACGGTATTGGTGACTTGCCCGAAAGACAGACCTGTGTCAACTGACTCTGCTTATGTGAAGTTCCCTTTGTACTATTGTTGTTCTCAATATTTTTAAGGCTTTTTAAATTGTACATTTATTATATAGATAGTCTTACAGAAATTCCAGAGCAGCACAGGCTCATGTTTAAGACTTCTGGATCTAGATTCTCCATACCTTGTTTTTTCTGCTGTCTCAGTACATTATTGACATTGAATAGTATTCACTTTCCAGCACGTGTTCTTGGAATAATCTAGCAGTATGCTAACAAGAAATGCGTTTAGAAATTGTTATAAGAACTCATTTTTCAGATCCCAAACCCGTCATATTTACTCTTCCAGAACACTGATTTCAGTGATATTTTCCATCGTTCTGTTTAGCCAAGCAGTGCTAAGGAGAAAAAGACTGTGAGATTAGTTTCTGATGCTCTCCTGGACTCAGACTCACGGAGGTTGACAAGGGGTAGAAGGATGGGATGTGGAAGGAATCTGAAGCTGAAACAGATCATAGTGTACAGAGCTAAGGTGGTGTATCCAGAGCAACTCAAATCTGTAGTTAGCATTAGGTCTTCTGAGTCCCAGTCCAAAACTTCAACTAGAAAATTAATCTTTGCATGTTCAGTGAATGCAACATTTATAGAGACAAAGAAATTATGAGAAATAAACTCTGTTTTTATCCCCCTCAAAGTTATTTTGGAATTTATATCAATTCTGCAGAATAAATGAATGAGATTAATACAAATATAACAATCAAGTTGGGGGGAGTGGGGTTTTTTTGGGGTTTTGGGGGTTTTGGTTTTTTTTTTCTAACATGGTTTGGTTAAAATAATTATTTTTGTTCAAGAACTTAAAGGATATTAAAAAAATCAGTGTCTTTTGGATTATCAAAGTGTGGGAATGGAGCTGCTTTTACATCCAGAGCTGTTTAAGGGTTTACCTTTACCTGGCAACATAACTTGAGTATTTGCATAAGGCTTTGATCTAGGTGTCCGAATAGGAGACCGTGGTAGTGTGCTAAGAATCACAGAAAGACAGCATAGTCAGTGTTGGAAGGCACCTCTGGAGATCACCCCCTCCAACCCCCTGCTAAAGCAGGTCCACCTACAGCACGTTGCACAGAATCGCATCCAGGCAGGTTCTGAATGTCTCCGGAGAAGGAGGCTTCTCCAGCTCTCTGGGCAGCACATGCCAGTGATCTGCCTCTCACGATGAGCTTTGGAGGAATGAGCTTCCATCAAGCCAAATACCTTAACCTTTAGAAAACACGGAGAGGTCTTTGAAGTGGAAGTCCCACTAACCTGGCAAACAAGCGTTGTTATTTCCACATTGCTGGTTGCTGAGAGTTTGTAAAAATTCAGAAATAGTTGTGGTCCTGCTGTGGAAAGGACGAAGATGCAGGAAGGACAGGGTTGCACAGTGGCATGCCATGTTTGTAGTCATTTAAGGAAAAGCATGGCTACCGCATGGGGCTGCTGACGGAGGATCATAAATCCTTTCATATTCACCTTTTGATGGCTTGGGCATAGTTTCACAAATGAGAGGGGGGAGCAAGGAGCAAAGTGCCTTGGATAGCAGGTGTATTTTGTACTAGTGGGTTATGCAAAGTTCCCATGGACAGAGCTCTAGGAAAGTATCCCATCACTGAAGGCGAATGACAGCTCTCTGGTCCTGCGCTGGGCTGTGCCACGTAAGCGAGCGGTGGGGCTGAGGCTGCCCATCCACTAGTGCAGCGTGGTGACTCCTCAGGAGTAATAGTGCTGATGCAGATTGTTCTTAAAAACGGGAAGGTGTGTTGTGGGCTGATGCTGTGCATTTGAAGCATGCATATGCAGAGACTATGTGGTGTTTCCGTGGTCAAAAGGGGCAGAAGATCGCATATCCCTTGTTTAGAATCTTCCTGACATCCAGTTCAGCATCTGCACTGAACTCTTGACTTGGTGAACTGGGTCTAATGGCCTGTGATTTAGTTTTACTGCAGATTAAATATTGACAACCTAGAAGTGTTATTCTCTTCTGACACCTTGATAAGTGTTTATAGTTTGATGAGTCGAATGTGAGATTGGCTGTCTTCTATAACATTACGTTGAGAGCAGAAAATAAACCCTTGTGAAGATTATGGTGAACTGTGAATGTTGCCACATTGTGCTAATTAGATGTGGAAATTGCGACAGTTTCTGTGATACATATAATTAATTTGTATGCCTTTCAAAGCTTTTGTGGAACAGGTCTCCTGCTGAGATTAAACTATTAGCACAAAATACAGAACAAAATACCTTGCTCTGATTTTCATTTCACGGTATTGAAAGCTAATCAGGCACCTTTGCGTAGCATTGAAAAAATATTTCAGATGCATTTTGCTGGATTAGATAATGAATCCAACCCTTGGCATGAACGTGTGGACTCATGGTATAAATTAGCATTCTGCTAATTGCAGTGGTGTTATGTAGATGCTTATATCAATGTGAAATGCAGAGAAGGGTTCAGGGATTAAATTCCCATGGGAGGAATGATGGCAAGGAAACAAAACAACCCTGGAGTAAAGAATCTTACCTTGAGAGCTGTTCTCCAGCCTCCAGAAAGGGGGAAAACATAATTTGATTTGGGTGCTCAGTTTTTGACATCTTCCTGGGGGTGCTGGAAAAGGTATGTGACTGTTGCTTTGAAGAAAACTTCTAATAAAGTTACAGAAGAAGGGGAGCATGCGTGCTCTGCTCAAAAGCAGCTACCTTGATCTGGCACCAGCTATTACCTGTCTGACCAGATCTTGTGCTTCAGTGTCAGGTGTAATAAGGAAGTCATATTGGAAAGCATGAACGTTTTAAAATAGAAATTGCAGTGTAAAATTTTATTGAGTAACATACAGAATAATTCACAGGTATATTGCTCTGTGTGTGTGCTTATCAGCTTTGTGTTAGGGCCTTACCTCTGCTTTTTCCTTTTCCCTGAAACTGAGCACTTCTGTCCCCTGCAGCTTTGGCTTACTTCACGGTGCTAGAAGGCTCTTTCAAGAAGATCCAGACCATTAAGCATTAGGCTGTGTGCAGTGCTTCCCAGGTGTCTGTTTATTTGCTCCATAAAATAGTACCATTTCCACATGACACCTTTTGCATTGACAAATCTTACTCGGATGCGATTTAAACACCTCCAGGCAAGTAAGTGTCTTTCCACAATTGCATACAGATGCTCAGCAGCATCCACGCTTGCTTTTAACCATGCATGGACCATGTCATTGATTCACACCAGAAGTTCAATTCTGTAGCTTTTGGTGGCTTGTTTCTTTTTTTCTAAATATTTTTCACAGAGATAATAATTTTCTGAGATTGCAGTTAGGCAGCAGTGGCTGTGTATCCAAAAGGTAGCCATGCAAACCTTCAGTCTGTCAGCAAGAGAGCAACACCTGCGTGTAGTTCATTGGGATGTGGTGGCAGTCCTGATTTCAACAAGTTACTTTGCCTTTCTCAGAGCTGATTTGTTTTAATTCCTGCAGCCCTGCCTAATTTGTGGCATGCATGATTGCAAACAATTGAAACAGGTAACAGAATTTAAGTCAATTAATGACAATGCTGCCAAATAGAAATGGTTAGCTTCATTACATCTGCCATTTACATGAGATGCTGCAATGGATGGTGATCCTAACGATTACTTTTTGGAAAGAGTGTGCTGTGATTTAACCCCAGCTGGCAACCAAGCACCATGCAGCTGCTCTCTCACACCCCGCCCGGCCCCCCTCACCCAGAGGGATGGGGAGGAGGATCAGAAAGGAATGTGAAACTCAGGGGTTGAGATAAGAACCATTTAATAAGTAAAGCAAAAACCCTGCATGCAAGCAAAGCAAAGCAAGGAAACCGTTCACCACTCCCCATGGGCGGGCAGGTGTTCGGCCATCCCCAGGGAAGCAGGGCTCTGACACGTGTAACGGTTACTTGGGAGGACAAATGCCATTGTGCCAAATGTGTCTTCCCCCACCCCCCCCCTCCTTCTTCCCCCAGCTTATATACTCAGCATGACGTCATATGGTATGGAATATCCCTCTGTCTAGTTTGTGTCCACTGTTCGGCATGTGTCCCCTCCCAGTTTCCCATGCCCCTCCAGCCCTCTTGCTGGCAGGGCCTGAGAAACTGAAAAGTCCTTGACTTAGTATAAACATCTCCAAGCAACAACTAAAAAGATCAGTGAGTTATCAACATTGTTCTCACATCAGAACGAAAACACAGCACTGTACTGGCTAATAACAAGAAAATTAACTCCATCTCAGCCAAAACAAGGACAGTATCCACCCCTTATTCCATACCGTTTATGTCATGCTACACTTTCCAATACAACCTCATTAACCACCATCACCCTTCCCATCCTTTTATATAATACACAGATGTCATCCCCCTAGTCAATCGACCACCCCTGTAAAAATGTCTGTAAAATGTCCACACATGTCCACAAAATGCCCATTGAGTTCATTTGGTCTGTGAACACGATCTCTTACAGTGGTCGCTCAGGAGAAGAGAAGCTGTGCGTTGTATAGTGTTATCAAGCATCAAAGCCAGCTCAGGTTGGGTCACCGCTGCACTTGCACTGCTTCTTGTAGGGCTTGTCCTCCAATGGTTCAGGTGGTTCCTGTTATAGTCATTCCTATAACGTGAAAATCAAATCATGAATTGCAACAATATAAAGATATGTCCATTATAATCTCCACCCCTTCGGACCAGCCCATAGGTTTTAACATTGCAGTGAACTCCTCTCCTTGCCCCTGCTCTGGCTTGGACTTATCCTCAGACTTCAGTCCCTTAGGGTTGTACCTGCCCCAAGTGGGGCTTCAGCTATGAACCACAGTCTCTCCAGGGGTACACCTGCTGCAGCATAGGCTTATCCACAGCCACAGTCACTTCAAGGTGTACCTGTTCCAATATGGCCTTATCCATGGGCCATGACGGTCGACCTGCTTCAGTGTGGCCTTACCCACAGCCACAGTCCCTTCAGAAGTAAATCAGCTCCAGTATGGCCGTATCCCTGGCCACAGTCCCGCCAGGGCCGTACCTGCTCTGTGGTGGGCTTATCTGTGACCACACACTTTGAGGAGCTCCAGCATGACCTCATGCACTACCATGTCTTATCCACAACCACAGATGCTTCATGTGTGTGGAGTTGTCCTTGGGCCACAATCCCTTCAGAGGCATACCTGCTGCGGCACAGACATAACCATGGCCACAGACACTCCGAGATATACCTGCTCAGGCATGGACTTATTCATGGCCACAGGGGCTTTGGGGTGTCCTGCTCCCCTGTAGAATCATCCACAGGTCACAGTCCCTTTGACTCGAGTTCACGCTGGAGTTCCAGCCTGTCCCGTACAGCAGCACAGAAACAGCAGCAATGCCCTGGCCATCTGCCAGCCCCAGCACATCACCATTGCTGTTATCAGAATGTTCCTGGGCACAACACAGTAAGGTGATAAGCAGTGCAGGAAGCAGTGAAAGAAAGAAGCAGCCACTAATGAGCGCTAGACTCTAATATAGAGTAAGGCAAGCAAGCCCCATGGTAAGCACAGAAACCTGCCCCTTGACAGCTAAACAGCAATAGCAGCTATAAATTTGAATAAGCAAATTCTTATCAAATCTGGTTTTACCTCAAACCCTCTGAGCCCCATGCTGGGTGCCAAAAAGGACTGTTGTGGTTTAACCCCAGCTGGCAACCAAGCACCATGCAGCGGCTCGCTCACTCCCCCTTACCCAGAGGGATGGGGAGGAGGATCAGAGAGGAATGTAAAACTCAAGGGCTGAGCTGCACTATCCAGTCTGGTCAACATTCACCCTCCAGGAAGTTCTCACTACTGCAGCTGAAGGTTGGGCTCCCACACTAGGGCAGAGTGCATTAAAAAGTGCACGTGAAACAGCACACTGCAACAGCTGATATTTTTCCAGGTTTGATAACACAAAAATGCACTGATCTTAGTTATTGCAAGCTGTCCTAGCTCCCTGAGGACAGTTCTCTAGCTGTGAATTTCCCCTCCGTAATGACAGGCTTGAGTTTTACGTATTCCACACAAACCACAGGGCATTGTTGGAAAGTACAACCTGCACGTGGAGACAATTTCAGCTGATGGTTCAATGTGCTGGTGGCTAAGAGTTTTCTAGTTTGAAGGCTGTGTGCTTTTAAGTCAACAAACAGTGGGCTGCGCATGTGACAGTGTTTTCTCAAGCAGAGGCCATGTAGGATGAAGACCGGTAAAACTTCGTAAGTTTGCTCCATTTGAGGTGTTCCATCAGTGGCCACCAGAATTTCTTATATTTCTATTAACGCCTGCCAGTGCTTCATCCCTGCCTGCTGGCCTGAACTCTTTGGGGGCACCTCAGCAGCAGGGCCAGGCTGGCAGCCCTGGAAAAGAGCAGGAGAAAGACGGTTTGTGTGCTGTATGGCTGGGTTTGATCAAAAGGAACAAGATCTCTTTGCGCCTGATGCTGAAATCCCAGAGAAGGGTCCCCTTGCTTGTCATGCTGCCTGGGATGGAACGAAGAGGAAAAATAGGCTGGGTGCTGAAGGATTTTTTGACTGCGGCAGGCAGGGAGTGTCTTGTCTTGAGGAGAGTGGTCTCAATGTCATCTAATCTTTGCCAGAACTGCTGGTTCGGAGAAAGGACCATTTTTACTTCTTGCCAGTAAGGCTGGCATTCAGGGCTGTTCATAATCTGTACACCAATTATTCCAGCGAGGCTCCAGCTCAGGAAGGAGAAGTCGCCTTCGCTGTGCCCGCGAGGAGCCGTGGTGCAGCAGACAGTGCAAGGGCAGGAGCTGGGAGAGCTGCGTTTTGCCTCCAGCTGCAGCAATGGCCTGAGCTGCTGAATCTCGCTTCCACCAGTGCCTCATTTTCCTCGCCTAAAAACCTCGGAGAGTCATGTGGCCTCGAGGACTTTGGGATTTACGGAGGCAAGTGCTATGGCAGAGGTGGCTGTTTCAGTGCTGGTGACTTTAAATGCCAACTGCTCAAAAGATGCTGCTGGAAGCTCCACAGATCCAAAAAGCCCTGTTTCTAAGTGTTACATTTTCAATGCTGTGTAGGTGGGGAGAGTGGGAAGGCCAAGGATAATGGGAAACGAGTGAGGAATAATAGTGGTTTGGGCTTGCAAGAACTAACAAACACTAGTGTGATTTGGTGCACGTCATTGTGGATGTGACTACTGACCTGCTCCTGCTTGTCCATCCATGCACAATGAGCAGGAGGAACAGAACACACTAAGTGTAATTCCCTTATGAAATATTGATGTAGAGACAAAATAGAACATTTACTCCATTGAGATTTTCCATTTGCTGCTTTCCGAAGGAGGGCATAAAGTAACAAAGCTACGACAGCTTTAAGAGGCAAAGCTTGCAGGAAAAAAAATAATCCAAAAGATTCACTGCTGATAGCTAGAAAAAAGCACACAAGGTTACAGGTCCACTTAGTCTGCTCTTTACCTTTGATGTTTGACAGAAAAAAAGAAAATCTGTTTCTTTTATTTATTTGTTTGTCCTTACCCTCATTTGGTGTCATAAAAAATTTTACTTCTTGCTCTTTAATGGCATTTTTCATCATCATATACTTACAAAACTTTTGGATCAGGTCCATATGAATCTGTCCTTTTACTATTATTTGACTTTTGAATTAAGGGTCTAATTTCTGATCTCTTACTTCAGAGTTCTCAGCTGCAAATAGCTATTGCTGAACTGATTTCCTGACATGAGAGGTTATGAAGGAATCACTCCTACCGGGTGCTGTACGGAGCAAGAGACACTGTTTACCGAAATGTCATCATCCTGTGTTTTGAGAACAGTAACCCTTTTCTGAACTGCCAGTTTCACTGTATTTCTAATTTGTGCTCATTTCAAAACATTAGGAAAAAGAAGAAGAAAGGTAGGCATGCACTACGGAACAGGTCTGATGAGATAGCACAGGAGATTGCTACTTGTATTAAGTACAATAATACTACAAAAAACCAGGAGTATTTACTGGTTTTGCAGCATGACAAGTGTCTCGGGTGTATGATGACAGGCGCAAATGAACGTGTTCCTCATCATTTCTGAACTGAACAAAGTAAATAGCCTCGTTGAGGCAAATGACACTGATGGACCTACTCAAGACTTTCACAGATTCACTGCGACTCTGTCATCCTTGTGTTTAAAAGGGCCTTCAATCGATAAATGAACAGCAAGCAGTGCCATGCACTGGTACATCAGGAGCATGAGCAGCTAATAGAAATTCATGGTCTTTCTGTTGTGCCAGAACATTATCTGTGCAGATAAATTGCTTTTTTTGTTCTCTCCTGTCAACGTGTTGATGACACACACTCTCCTTCCATGATCCCTGTGTCATGTTTTTTGCATGCATGGTACAGGCCACACAATGACAGCCATCACAACGCTGTGGTTTATGAAGAAGAGCTTTTCCTCTAGTGACTCACCTCAGACAAACATTCCATTCATAAGACATTAAATGACGCTCTCTCACCCAGAGCGGGTACAGGGAGGAACATGGTTATAAAATAAACAGGGAATGTATCTATCAAAAATTGCTACAGAGCTGAAGTTTCAGGGCATTTAAACTAATTTGCCTGGAAATTAATTTGTACTTACACTCTGGGCTGAACAGAATTATGGCTGTACAATAGGACGCTGGGGCTTTTCCTGCATCACCATGCATCCTCCAGCATGTGAGAGCATCTGAACTGGGGAGGACCTGACCTTTTATTAACTTGTCCCATACTTGCATCTCCATGCAAAAGAAACCCAGGCACAAAGCCCAGACTGGCATCTTGGTGGGCATGCGCTGTTAGCTAGAATTAGACATAGCCTATAAATTTAGGCTTACAAACTTAACAGACTTGCATGGTCTTTTGGATTTATCTTTTCTTTCCAGTAGATCTAGTTTTGAGGTAAGGCCCTAAATTTTCACTGTTTACAGATGCGGCGAATGAAGAGACGGGACACAGCTTGATGCAAGCAAATGTCAATTTATTGTACAGAAGCACGAGTTTTTATACACTTTCAGAAGCTGCGCGTTTTAAACAGATCGGTTCTTGAAGCTAAGCCTTGCATACTAGGCAATCCCTGATTGGTGGTTAACTACCATCAATTAACAGCAAAGTGTTACCTTTCCTTGGCGCCATCCTTGGCGCCATCCGTCTCCCACTCCCCTGTGCTCTGTAAACACGCCTCATCATGTTAATTGTTGTCTAGACAAGCTCGAGCACATTCCCCTCAGCTAACTGATTGCCACGCATGGTCCTAGTTTCCAGCCCGCTCCTGCATACAGATACTTTGTTCTCAACAGAAGAATGCCATGTGGACACAGTGCTGGCCTCTCACAAGAGACTGGTGCTTCATGCAGACATCTAAGCTGCTCTGGAGTTTAGAGAATGAGAACAGTGTTACTCTGTCAGGTTGTCCCAGGAGATGAGGTTCTGCTCCTTTTGCTAGAAATATGATGCAGACATTCAAAATGTGTGTGGCACTGGCAGCTGCTCCTCACTTTCTCTATACCTCATCCTGGATGTATTTCCATCAGTTTCCATTTCTGCACGGAAAGCAAGGAGGAACAGGACCCAAAGGCCAGGTAGCTGACCTGGCTGGCAGCGTACTCCAGTTAATGATCTGTCCGGAGAGGCAGTGTATTATGATGTCCAGGAAGATCTCCACGGAGTCCTGCACCTGTGAGCCCCCAGCCAGCTTGATGTAACAGTGAGCTCGTGCGGGCCTGTGGTCTACTAACTCACTCCTCATCAGTGCACCCTCTTAGTGGGGTTAGATGGAAAGGGATTTTATTCAGAAAGATTGAGGTCTTTCTGTTTGGTTTATGTCCGTGTGAGCCTGGGCCTCCTAGTGGATTTACAGAACAAATTTCTTTTGTTGCTTTAAACCATCAGTCTAGTTCTCTGGCCTTTTAGGCCTTTAGGGTGTGAAATAGTGAAGAAGGACGTGCATCTTCTCCAAATGAGTTCATTTTGAAGAGCCAAATGAGATGGCAAGTGC